>NC_049980.1:24249190-24348358 GCF_000003815.2 Branchiostoma floridae | reverse complement strand
TTGATCCCCATGTGGTGCTAATGCAAATTTCTATTTAAATCAGGATATCACAGACCTGCTTTTAAGTCCATTGAAGAGCGACAAACGTTATCTTTTTTCTATCTTACCACGACTTACCTGTAAAGTTACTAATTCTACAGTGTCAAATTTCTTCCGGATACGTACTTCCGATAATAAATGTGTTGAATTGACTTTGTCGTATCACCCAATCTAAGGTATCGACTAAGTAGATGATGCAGATACCCAACTATTACAGAGAATCCATATCAGACGTGTGCATTGCCAACTCTCCTAACACTGGATAATAGTGCGGGCTGATTACACCGTCCTAGAAATGCATTTCACCGTGTACGATTTGCAGGTACAGCAACTACAGCAGCTGCAAGCAAGAATTCATAGTACAGAAAACACACCACGTCACGTGGGTGGTATGGTAGTTTAAACTCCATGTAAAGAATACTAGTATCTATCATGTCAGAGAAACAAATATGTCCACTTATTTGAAACCTGGGCTTCAAGACTGTGCACATGCAGCTACCTTGGAGGTCGCTGAAAATTATGTAAGACCCAGGGCTTAGTTTTGGTAACATAGTCACCGAAGCATTGATTTCAATGCTTTATAACTTCAATACTTCATAACTGAATTTCACATTACCTTACAACTTGGTAGTTGATATACTGGACCTGCAAACCGTCTTGAATCCAAATGGACACCGTTTTTTCCATAAAAATTCAAGATGTATAGCTGACGAAAAGGGATATGGGATTATATATATTTCAAACAGTTACTAGTGAGACCATTCCTATAACGAACGAGGAACAGCGCGGTGGTTGGTTATCACTGGACCTGTCTTTGGTGCTGAACCTTTTGTAGTGATAAAATGTGACCGATGCTCGACCTACATGCGCTTCCCCGTGGAAAGGCTGCCATGCGTAGCTCTCGCTATGTTCAAATGGGGTAACCGCCCGTTCGCTGGGTGACTGGCAGAGTGTTGTGAAGGCAAAATAGAAAACATGGATGGGAAATCAACGTGAATTGCACTCAAACATGAAGAAAACGAAAAGGAACAAAGATACTAGATGTGTGTAACTTGCATTTTGTAAGGAATGAAATTAACTTCTCATGTTAAAAATGTTCCGTCCATATAGTAGACAGACGCTTTATTGATACGTGCCGCTATTACATAATACAGCGGCGGGATATTATGTCAATCTCTGTGCCCATTATCTGTGTGCATGTCTGTATGTGTGGAATAGCTCTTATTGCTTTAAGCTACGTTCCAAGCGCTTTGCTGCATGCCTCATTTACCTGCAATACTGCCACAGCTTGAGTATAAATATAAACATACATTGTCAGTAGAAGGAGCTCAATTTCGAGGATTACCTCGATCAGCAACCATCGCCGGGTTTCAACTGCTTCTGTGCCCCTTTCGCTCAATTCCAAGTGTGAGATTGTTACACACTAAAGCCAATCAATTTATTCTCCGTACGGCTGGGGAGCTTTTTTCCTCTTATATCGATCTGGGCTAAATTGAAACCTTTCCAGCGGTGCCCTCAGAATCCTTTTATTGACCTGTACCTCTGTTGTCACAGCACATCGATGTGAGCAATAACTTCTTGTAAACTGCTTCTGTTTCGGTCTTTGACCAGGATCGGCGTTAATTGCTGCACCGTTCGTGTGGAAAGATCTGTACATGTCTATGGCGCTTTTCCTGAGAGCTTTATCCGCGCATAGATCGGCACCCAGCTGTTTGCGTTAAAAGCGTTTTGCACCATCCTGATAGATAGCTCTATCATGAAGTGCAGGAAAAATCTTTCTAGAATAGGGTTTCAAACCACTTGCAGATACCTAAAGTGGTATTAACACTATCCTCAGATAAGCAGTCTCCACGTTGCACCAAGACACATATATACATGCATACTATCACACAACTTTAAGGTGGGTTTACACCTGCGTGTATTTTCATGCCGCATGAGTTCCGTTTTGACATTTTTCGACATTTTGACTAATTTCTTCAATACGCGGCCGCACGCACAAGTCGCACCTCTATCGCATCTGAATCGTTTTTAGAAAGTTTCACGAACGCAGGCAAACGAAAATATACGCCCAGTTCGCCTGATAGTTTTGGACATGCACAAAACTATCATTCGTACGCAGTTTGGTGCCCAAAACGTTATGGATGCGCAATACAGTGGTCCCACGTCGGTCGATTGCGCTATGAAGACGCTACATGTTTGCGCTTTATACGCAGTAATACGCGGATATCGCGGTATTGCGAGTACATAGCGTTCTTACAGCGCAGACACAACGCACCATGAGCGACCGTATAACGAATGCACACATAGATCACGATTTAGTACCGTGCGTTCTGCAATCGCTTTGCGCATACTACGCGTCCTGATAGCGTGATCGACGCACACTCCATATCATGTTGGAATAAATACGAAGGTGCATCTGAGTCCAGACAAAAAAAAATCATCTCAAGATGGCAGATCCAGGCCAGGACCGACGAATTTGTACCGGGGGCATAGAAAGATGGTCACAACATGCAAGACACCATGAATGTAACTGGTCCCAACAGAGCCTCTAGGGACGGGAAGATGTAGAGGAACCTGCTCAAGCACTGGGTCAATTTGTGTGACACACGTGCCATTTTGTGTAACAGATATTTGACTTAATTTGCTGATAATGACACTTTTTTGTGTGTAGAACCACATGATATAAAGGTGCAATATAGAGCCATAATACAACTTTGAAAGAGGGCGTAAGGTTTCATAATTGTTTAATTTACGTGTTTGATAAAGATCTTGAATACGTTTTGTGGTGTGTATGAGTGTGACTTTTATAGTAGTTGAAGTACTAAGATGATAGGGGAAATCATTAAGGACAAAGTGAAAACAAACACAACCTTAACAGTGCACATAATTTCTTAAGGTAAATGATGGCCCACATTTCTGTAAAAACACAGTTTCACTGCTTTATGCCTAGGTTACACATAGCCGACTTTGGCTCCCGAACACTAGCCGACTCTTTTTTTTTTTTTTTCAATCTTTTTATTGATTTTTCAAATACAAGATACACATGTAACAATCATACATAGAGCAATATTACTGAAAGGACATGTGGAACACAAAAAATAAATAAAACCAGAGAACAATGAGGATAACTTATAGAAGTTAGCCGACTCTTAGCCGACCCAAGTCGGCAGTAGTTCGGGAGTAGTCTGACCAGTTTAGGCCACGCCTATTTTTTTTAGCGCCGAACAGGTCCCGAACATCTCCCGACCGGTAAATGACTTACTCCCGACTGTGTCCCAAATGCTGACTAACCTATCACCAACCATCCCGACCTCTAACTGCAGACTGCCGAATCACTCCTGACTGATCCCCAACCGATTGCCGACCCTCTCTCGACTTGAAATAGACATAATCAGCGATTTTCAAAAGAGTGCTCATTTTCGTTTTTAATCAAGATTATTCTTTCTTCTATTTTGTAAACATCACCAAGAGATCAAATTTGGATCACATATAGCTCCAGTGAGGCATTTATGGTTCTTTTTTGTTTTGGGCTGGATGGCGGTCGTGTGAAGTTCGGGGGTGATTCGTCTACGTCCTGGCAATAGTCTTTTTTGCTTGGAAATGAGTTAGCAGAGATTTGTCTACGGTCTTGGTGCGAATCATTGGTAAGTTGGAAACAAGCTGGGAGTAAATCAGCAATGTTTATGGCGTGGTTAAGATTTAATTTGACTGCTGACTTACTCCCGAACACCAACCGAACACTAGCCGACCGTGCCGAACACCAGCCGATCACCAACCGACCCATTCCAGAGTTGCCGTTCAGAGCCGAATGTGTTGAACATTTCAAAACATTCGGCTGAGGTAGCCGAACACCAGCCGACTCAGCCGAACGCCAGCCGAACGCCAGCCGACTCAGCCGAACGCCAGCCGACTACAGCCGACTAGCTCCCGAATCACTCCTAAACCATAGTCGGGAGAGAGTCGGGAGCCAAATTCGGCTATGTGTAACCTAGGCATTACTGCTTCTCAAATGAATAAAAAAAACTCTTCACTGTTTACTTGTCAATGTTCTACTTGCACTGCCTGTAAACAAAGGCATACGTAGTACAAAGGGTTCCTCTAACAAAAATACTCTATTGGCAATGCTCGCAAACAAAAGTATATGTAACACAAACTGTTCCTCTGACACACCTGAAATGCGTTTGGAATGCAGTTAGCACCAGGTGCGTCAGGCATGCGGTCGGTAGACGTTGTGTGCGTCCGGAAAACGCCCAACATACGTACCCCATACGAATCTATTCGCAGTACGGAAAATTTTGTTGCGCATTTCAGTTGCAATCTTACGCATCTCATGCGAAATGAAAACGCTGAAGTCGTAATTCAAACGCCAGATGGGCTCGACGTACAATTTAATTTATTCCAAAAAAATTCCAAATGTTGGGCGTTCGGCCGCGTATTGACAAAATTTCATGCGGAACTCACGCGCACTTGAAAATATACGCAGGTGTAAACCCACCTTTAACGGGTTCTTCGATCATAATTCAAGCATAGTGATGGGCGTCCCGTGGTTTCAAAAAGTCACTGCTTATCTTTTTTAACGTCAATTGGAAAACATTCCTATCTTAACGCCTCCTTTGTGGTATTTGGCTCAAAGAGACCATGATCTTGAAACTAAAGGGGCGTACTGTAGATGTGTTACGGTATGGGAAAGACAAATGCATCCTCGCCTTACCTTCGGCAATCTCATGGTAAAGCATCAGTGAAATAGTTTCCATCACGATTACATAACCGTAGGATACCATGAGGATACGTAGGATTTACGCTTAAGTCCAAAGAAAGCCAAAGATAAATCATAATTTTAATGTTAGCACTTACCCAGACGTACCCGTAATAGCTTACTACTGCTTTATTAGTACACATAAATAAATATGGTTATTGCGCGCCGAACCTGTCTAATTTATAGCAACTCTCTATTAGTTTGAAGCCTTGAAAAGCAAATGGAGTACCCCTAGAGCAACAGGTATGTCCTTGCTCATGGAAACGCATCATTAACGCCCGAGTTAATAGTCTCTGAGCGGGAGTTTTATATTAGGTTGTGCTGGAGGCAAATCCTGCTTGGATCCGGTCCAATGGTTTGGCAATTCTTGGCAGGCTCACCGGAAGTAAGTATACTAAACTTACCAATACTTTACGAGGGGCAGATTGAGTACTGGGGGCACAACAGGGAAATCCGTGCATGAAGACTGACGAAAACCAGCAATACAGATATCACAATAAGCTAATTCTGTCATTTCATTTCGAAAATCAAATACGTAATTGGTCCATCATGCTGAAATGCTTGCTCCTGTAATGTAAATTTGGTACATTTTTGCCGTGGCAACCCAAGACTCTTGAAGCTAGCTCTTGATGGCGATATCTCAATTTATGATGCAAAAGCTGTCACCAGAAATGCTCTAAGCAAAGAAAGACACCGCTACACCTGACTCCACCACAGGGAACGTTACATTTGATCCGGATGACCCCACCCTCCGGTGTGCCCTGCGTTATTGTACACAGCGGTAAAATCGATTTTACCACGATATAACCTTGACTGTGATAATTTTTTGCGACTTCGGGACCATTTGCTTTCCCTGTGTGGTTAATGAAGCATTAGTTGTTGGCTATGATTTGATAACGTTTCGTGCTTTTGTTTCAAAGTAAGAATGTTAATAACACAACTTTTACCAGTGATTTGTGGTGTTAGGCCAGATCGTGTATGGCTAGCATAAACTACAGAAGTTCTATGTTTATCGCGAAGTGCACGACATATTTCACAACTCTTTCAAGCATAGAACATATCGTGACTACACAACCGCTTTGGCACATGTCCCAACAGTGCAATTATGTCATGTAGAACCCTTTCCACGTCAGTGAACATCCCTCATTCGACATGAATAACGAGCAGACAATTAAGGTTATTACATATGTTTGACTAATTATGAAATAAGCTATATCTGTATTTTTTTTCTTTTCTGAATAAGGTGGGGCAATTACGACAAACATGGTCAGCGTCCCTTGTGCGTTTAGCGGCTACTGTGACCGACAGATCATCCTATACCAATATAACCATAGATAGAGATACCGTGTCACTCAATGGAATAGCTAGCGTAGCGAGAGAATTGTGACTCCCAGCCAGAAAAATCAACTCGCGTACCAATGAATTTTCCACGAAGGATGGCCATTCATGTCATGATGACCATTCGTGGATGATCAGTCGTACGGCGCACTTTTTGATCGTGAATCTAGGTTTTGTGTCTTTACGTTTCTGTGCGCTTGGTTTTCTCTCCCTATAGTGATTTAAGATCTATGATACATACGTAGACCATTTGATGACGATAAAGACTTTTCCTGTCATTTTTATGTCAACTGAATGCTCTGGGAAGGCCGAACCTTATTCCTATAAGGAAAAATGAACACCGCTTTGACTTTGATACTAAGACATTCTCTGCTCCACAACTGCAATGCATCATGAATGAGTGCACATGTACATGTATATCAATTTCACTTCAAACAAATGCACAGATCCGGTCATTCTGGCGCCTCAAATCACTGAATATGGATCCTTCTGACAAATTCCATGTTCCTAAAAAAAAATAAAGGCCCCGCAGCACAAGCGTGACACAACCTACAATGACATAACCGCACTTCGCACTTAAAGTAAAAGCTTTAGACATTCATTCACAACCACATTCAAAGGTACCCATATTCCTACCATCACACTTTCTACAAAACCGTGTGCTATGTGCATATGACAAATCCTTGAAGTGCCACCTGGAACAAATTTGCCGTGATCTCAATGCGCAATGAAAACACATTGAAACCTTACTGGATAGGTAACGAAAGGAACATATTTGACTGAGAACGTGATGGGGAAGATTCTTTTTCCATAGTTTCATCCGAGTTGGAGATCATTATAGTGCCTTTACAATTTGAGTCTATCATCCACAGTATTCTACCGCACCCCTTGCCCATGTCCGTACTTTACATAACGCATGCCGACACTCCTTCCTTCAATGTGTAATAACGGTGTGGTTATTACAGACAGATGCTTTAGTATCGAAAACATTGCCAACACTTTGTTCTCTGACAAAATCTTGGATGCTGGGATAAAAGTACACTAGATATTTTCTAAGAAGTTCCACTATCAATGATGGCCATTTTCTAAAGTTTTGCCTCACCTTGCACGAGATCTTGCGATATTTCTGACGCTGGAAATCTCAGAGTGCTGTAGAGAACAGAGAAATATCTTCCGGTCTACCTGAGATTTGATAAGCGGAGCGGCGATGGAGACGATCTTTTCAATGAGCAACACCTCCGTGCGTGCAGCCCGCCATGGAAGCAGACACCTTGTTGCGGCTTCTGGCAGGTAGCGGATGTCCAGAGACTGCTTCAGCAGAAGCGTCCAGCTGCCCGAAGCTTCCGTTCGAAGAGTAACCTCTAAAAGTCAATGAATGTATAAATGCAGCTGAGATCGTCGCCAACACCAGAAGAAGAGGCTACCGCAACAGTTGCAACATCTGTGTTAATCAGCTCACCGTGAGCTGTTGGAGATCCGATAAAGATGACACGTGATGCCAGACATCCGGGTTCTCCACATAGAAGCACCAGCAATGAGATTGTAGGATGGCTGTGGGAACGCACCTTCAGATAACTCACAACATAAATAACTGCCGAGAGCGGACACCAGGGATTCGATACATATTCAAGCTGTCGAATGGGAAAATTGGGCCCGCTCGATTTATGGTCTCGGCTTGCGAATGATTTTGCGGCGGTGGTTACTAATCCGTCCCGTTGAGGGCCCTGCCGCCACACGACACATTAAGATGTGGTCGGTGCAGGAGCTTATTCACTTATCTTGTCCTATTGATCACAAAAAGGTTGGCAAACACACAATACAGTAACTTAATGAGCAAAAGTTACGCAAATCGACGCAAAAAGGCTTAACCAGAATCTGTTGCAGAAAGGGAAACCGTCTTTCTAACTATGCCCGATATGAGATTATCAACATTAGTCAATATTTTATAGCCAGTAGCTATTTCATAGACGTGGGAAACACCCGGTCGGAAAAATCCACAGATAAGACGAAGTTATGATGCATCATGTCAAAGGTTCATATTACGAACCCGTTGGCTACGTGTCTCTCGCACACTACACACCTGTAGCGTTGCTTTTACGGGGGTGGGTGGGAAGTTTGAAATTGAAGATAATATCACCGATATCAGTACCCTGAGGTGAAGTAAAAAGACAA
This sequence comes from Branchiostoma floridae, assembly GCF_000003815.2. Lineage (NCBI taxonomy): Eukaryota > Metazoa > Chordata > Leptocardii > Amphioxiformes > Branchiostomatidae > Branchiostoma > Branchiostoma floridae. The sequence continues at coordinate 24,340,053 of NC_049980.1, read as the reverse complement.
ATGCCGGGCGTGAATTACATAATGCATTACATAATGACTGTGTTCACCAATATATTGATGGCTTTGTAAGCCTGTACTGCACCTTATGTTCCCCTTCTCTTTGTGGATATTACTGACCTGGATAGTTTTAAAGAACATTTGCAAATGTGTAAAAGTTAGGTGTGACAGCTCATTCAGTGTAATATCACCAGCTGCTGCCGCGCCGCGTGCCTGCGAAGCTGGTGTGTTACGCGGGCGGTTGTACCGGCTACATAGATGCAGACCTGATGAGTAAATGATATTTCTATCACTTCCCATCCTGTATTAGAATCCATGGTATGCTACATCTTAACCAGTCTTCTATTATTTATCTCATATGTAGCCATAAGATATTACCATTACCTACTCTTCCATCTTATCCACTGATTGTAGCTCATAACATGTAATTATCACTGACCTAGTAGTCCCATTTTGCTACCATCACATATCAATCAATATTCCCATCTTGCCAATCTAATTAAAAGGAATTTATCACTGTCATCAGGCAGTAATTTTCCTCAGTCCCTTGTGTCATTCCTTCTTCTTGTGTTGATCAAAGGCAAATGATTGTCTAAACTACAGGTTAACATAATCTTGTGGTTTATATATCAAGTAAAATACCAACTGTGACATTCTGCCAATGCTAAATAATTGGGAATACAAAGCATGATGAGCATAGGAGACTATACAACAGACTCGGCTTTTGTGGACGGATTGTTTCAAGAAAAACTGAAATCGATGAAAGTGGCCCTTTCCCCAGGCTAAAATACTGTTGAGGTTAGCGTAATATATTTTGACACAAATAAAGGAAGAAAGAATCCCCTTGGATATCATTATAGCTGGCTGAGCTAATTAAGACTCCACTCATGTCTGTCTTGGGACACTTCCACATACCGACTGCTGAGTTCTGTTAAAAAAGCCTGCTGATTGTAATGATAGGGAAGCTTTATTGCTTTTGCAGGGCATGTCTTAAAAATGGACCTGTCAGTATGGGAAGAGATGTCCATCATGCCTCTTTCAGTTCATAAAAGCAACATGCATTTCGATTGTTTCAAGTTGCGGACTGTAATACTGGGGCAACATATAATTGAGTAAAATACAGGTATGTTATGCCAATGATAGATATCTTTTAGATACACCTGTTAATCCGATCATAGACCAATGATCAATGATTGTTACCCCTCTCTTTCACCCAGTTTTGTAATACCTCATGTTAATGTTTGATCTTCCATTGTGCTCCAATGATGTACATGTATGTGCTATTGTGTATTATTCTGAAATATTGAATAAAGTTTTAAAAAAAAATAAAATACAGGTATGTTGGTGGCAAGTACTTTTAATGTCAAATCTCAAATTGCAAACCAAAAAATGAATTGATGTGGCTTGAGGTTGATATGCTAAGATATCATATGAGATAGTGACAATGTAAATCAGATAAAATGCCTATTCATGCATCTTTTGTGTAAATTTCAATACATATTGCAGAAGGATCAGTTGGTATCCTGAATGGACAGATATACTTGGAGAATTAATAAAGTTGGTCATTAAATTGAATTCAATTTGTACATTTTTTTTCATCTAGACAATGCCCTAACCCTGTATCAATAATCATAGTTGAGTTGATGCTGTGTTTCGCCAAGATCACTGGGTCGAGTTGGTAAAGGGCCAAATGATCCTGTATCGACTATGACAGTTTTTTTCGTAAAACTAAATAAAAACAGATCCTAAACATATCAAAATGAAATTTGTTTTCTAGTTCTTTATCTTAAGTTTCTTCTTTCCTCCTTTCTTCTCCTTCACATTTTTTCTCTTCTCTGTCTTCTGCTCTGCTTCTGTGTTGGGAAAGATATGAATTCTTAAATACTTGTCTTTCAATCAAAGACATATATATATATATATATACCGGTATGTAAGAGAGCAATAAAAGTGTCTAGAATGTAAAGCCCAAGTCATGTGCTACTATAATATGATTTCACCCACTTTGCTTAAACATTACATACATGTACCTACATGTACCATGACCAATGCAAATTCATTTCTAGGTACGACTGGAAAAACTAGAACTGACCTTTTTCTTCTGGAAGTTTTCTTTTCTCCTGTGCTGTTTTTGTTGTGGAAAGTTTTGGTTCTGCAGACTGAGTAGTTACAATAGCCAGGGCTGTCAGCCGTGCTGTGGTATTGTGCTGTGCAACAAGGGTGGGTGTTTTCTCCAGCTGGGGAAAATAGAAGAGACCTTTATCCACATTGAGAATCAATGCATTATGACCTCCATCAATGAAGTCATTTTGAAGATAAAGTTCTGAATAAGTTTCTATGAGTGTATGACTTTATTCTTAGGCAGACTATGGCCCAAGAAAGAGGTGTTCAAATTTTAGGACAGCTCTGGAGTAAACTGAACATTACTCATTATCACATGAAAAACCTCCATTAGAGTGCCATCTGTATGGGACAACTATACTCTGTAATGGGTGAATCCTTATTTTGTGGCCACATTAAGACATATGATTCACCTTATAAATGTGATCAAGGCAAACTCATAACAGTACTGAGTAAGAGTAGAATTTGTTAACAGTGACACTTGGAGACCACAATGATTAAAAACTCAGTCTGTGAGAAATGCCACATTACCATAAATGCCACATCTCATGGTGTTGTGACATGTTTAGCTTCTTCATCAAGCAAAGATGTAATACAGTGTGCACATGTTATCAAAGTAAACTATTGTGCACGTCATGCAGATTCAAAACATTTGATCACTGAGTAAGAGTAGAAGTTGTTAACAGCTAGAGACCACAACGATTAGAAACCTCTGTGAGAAATGCCACATTACCATAAATATCACATTTCATAGTGTTGTCACATGATATTTAGCTTCTATGTCAAGTGAAGAAAAGACCCTTTGGCATTTTTCTGAACGTTGATGCTCATAAGCCAGACTGTTGATCATTACTCCCTGGTGACTTCATTTTGTCCCAGCTCTATTATGACCCCAAGATGCTGTTAACAACACCATGAATGCCAACCATCATGGGAGGGTCGTCTTGATGAGAAGCAAGTTTGACACACTTTTTGCTGTAGATTTGGGGCCATGTAACGATGATGACGACTGTTACACATGGACTGGAAGATTAGCTGGAAGAATGCCAGCATCATTTGTGGTTCAGTGCTCCATTTTCTTGGTCATCTTTGGATTTCAAGTGACGTTTAGCACCAGCACAGACTTCACGATGCAAAGAATGGGCTGGCCCGCTGGTGCACTTATCAAGTCCAATTGAACATATTGGATTGCTTTCAATCACACAAATCACCTCAATAGTACTACAAATGTCAACAAAAGTAATTCTTACTGATTGTTTTCTATGAGTGTACCACGTGAAACATTTTTCATTTCTTCTCATGATTACCAGCTAGTTCAATGCTTGTGGCAACACACAAGGCTGCTAGACAAGGTGGGAGGATGCCATCATCATTTGTGTTTCAGAGTTCCACTTTACGGTCACCTCCACATCTGAAGTGATGTCTCACTACTACAGGTGGCTATGTAAACAGTGGAATACAATCCTGATGCTCTGAATAAGCCCATTAGAACATATTGAATTGGCCTTCGAGGAATAAAACAGCAAAATTGCAGATAAATTTGGACGCTTACCAGTGCCAAATACTTATATCAACTCATGAAGTATACTAAGATACATTTTTTGTATTTTGTTGTTGATAATTTCTTCTGGTTATTTCTTAGTCTACACAAAACTTCATTTCATAGCCCATTGATACAGAAAATAAAGCCCTAATTGAATTTACTTCCCATCATCTTCCTTCTAAATTCTCTATATATGCTAGGTAAAATAAAAGCTCAAAGATGAATAACACCCATGTACATGTACCTTGTCAAAATTTCAGTAAATTGTGACGTTCAACAACTTAGTTTCCATCTTCAAGGTCAATGTGACCTACTTTTAGACAATGCCCAACCTTAAACTCTGATCCTGAACATTTTATTCATGAGAATATGACATGTGCATGAATCTAACATCCTTTGTCAGATATTTAGCATTAAACCAATTTGAGATGGCCTACTTTATTTGACACACATGCACCCTGAGGTCTTAAGAGCAATGCCAACTGATACACCATAAAGGAATGCCTACACAAGAGAATATCAGTACTTAACTCATCATCATTTCACAATTTTCTACATGCTATTGTGGAGGGAAGGTCACTGGAACAACTGAGCAGAACGTACCAACTACAAGTTAGGATGTGTGGAACATTGGCAGGGACATGCAGACTTGTCATGGAGTGTTATGAGATATGACATCACCATACATGCAAAATAGAGACCTATTTGTTGTTGTTAACCTCCAGCATTCTACCTTACCAAGTGTGTGAGTACAGATTCTGAGCACTGTGGCAACCATGGGTTGTTGAAGGTTAAAACATAGTTTGTGACAGATGATATTGTCAGGAAATTTACAGTCATATTCTAACTTCATCACCATATCAATACTCACAGGGACGGGCTAAGTCATTTGCAGCCTAATGAACTCTACCAAGTGCCATTAACACCACATCAAAATGTAAGCAACACTTTGTGGTAACCATACAGGTACTCACCTGATCTGTTTTGAGTGCCCAGACTTTAATGTAGCCATCACTGGATATGCTGACCATCAGGAGATCTGTTTCTCCTGCATCACTTCTGTGGTCTCTAACACATACCAGACTCTTGATTCTAAACAATGGACAGAACACTTTGATTACACCATGTACTAGACTTGAAGGTCCACTTTAAAATGAGTAGGGTACAAGAGAATTCTGTATGATCCCAAAAGCATAACAGAATCCAACTGTTAATCTGCCAATATGGAGATGTCTGCAATGTTAACCTTTGCCAGAATCAGACATGTTATATCTGGTAAACTGTAAGATGTTGAAAAGACCATGGAAGATTGTCAGGAGTACATTCAGCAGATAGCCCACCTGTTCTCATGAGCTGAGAAGTCAAATGTGCATGTTCCAGTCTCAACATTCAGGATCTGAATATTTCTGTCTTCTCCAGCCACTGCCAGAGCTGAGTTCTGTAACAAATAGAGCAAGGAAATCGGTACGTTTATTACAATACAATGTACATCCATCTTTTCTGAGGTATTTCCCATACCAATAAGAACTGCTGAAATGAATTATTAACCTTGAACATTAATACACTTAATGTAGACCTCTGGGACTATAAACTACTTATAATCATGATTAGGAATGTGATGACAAATGATGCGTCAGTGCTCTGGTCGCAAGTGTAATACTTTTTCAGCATTCCCTATTCCAATCAGGCTGGGTTCTGCCAACTTGACTCAGATACTGGGAGGAAGTAACAACTTCTATTACAGTAAAACTGGAACTAAGAGTAAGAGTAAGAGGAGTGATTGCAATTGAGAACTGTAATAACATTACCGTACTGTAAATGGATTTACATGTACTATACATGGATTGTTTGTCATGGTTTTAAGTTTTCAATTAAAACAAGGGGTTAGGCAGGCAGATGACAGAATAAGCATTTTTGTGTTGGTTTTAACTTTGCAGCGAAGAGATCACAGCAAAATCGTAACATTTTCAATAAATCTTTACATTTCTTGATTGTTAAATTCCTCTTGCATTTTTTTTAGAACAACTTACTGTAATGTACGCCATTGTCAGCACTCTTCTTCCAGCATCCAAACTACATTTGAGTCCAGCAGTCTGCAATAACAAAGAAATACAGCATCAACATTATGTACACTTAATATGTATTAACAATTTATCATGTGTACCTTCATGCCAGAACTTTTCAGAAGGAGTTCTTATGTTGCAATTTGTAACATAAAAGGCAAAATAATGAAAACAAGATTGACATGTGAAGAACTTTGCTAAGATATTCACATGTCATGAATTACAAAATGGGTCATTAAACCATTATGACTTAATCTTGTCAAATGGTCAAAATTTGCTGTCTAGAAGCTGTAGTGACAACACCACCTATCTGCTCTTACAGGTATTGCAGCTACTCTATCATTATTGCAAGATCTGTACTGCTGTCTCAGTAGTAGTGTCAATACAATTTGCATTGTGTTCTGTTACCTCAAGTCTGTACACATTGATCTTGTTGCCAGTAACAACAGCATACATGTCTCCCTTAGGTGACCAGTGGATCAGGTCTGCAACTGTTAGGCAAATTAAAGGTAACATGATCAATAAAATCAGCAGTTCAGACTCCAACACTGGCTAATTAACACATTCATTTGGTACCAATATGGTTCAAATAGAACTATAAAACATACACAAAAATCAATGAAGTTCAGCTTCTACTTTTAAAACTTGAAAGGAAAAGAAATGTAAACAATTAAAAGGCATGTTTTTATCCCTTTGCCAGTCCCCATTTTGTAATGACGTGGTTTGGTAAAGAACTCCTTTGTTACGGCAGTCCTGATCAGTCTCTGAAACTACATATACCAAAAATATACTTACTGCTTACTCATAATCAACAACACATTCTTCCAAAAAATATTGATATGAATACTGACCCTGCTTTATGTTGGTTGTGTATGCAGGCCGACCAGTCACTAAATTCCATGTTCTAGGTACAGAGACAGCGAATATTTCAGAATATGTCGTAATGTTAGCACATTTGAATTACCATCAAGAACTGTATAATACACAAATGTACATGTTAATAACTATTCCAAATCCAAAATCGAAATATTTTCAGCAATGTCACAACCCACCTGATGGTTTTGTCCTTGCCCACAGAAAGTGCCAGCTTGCCTGATGGATGTACAGATAAGCTATTTATCCCACCTCTGCAAGAAAACAGCATATTTACAAAGTTGACTTTTCCTTACTGATTAACGGCAACAAACAAGAATTATCGAAACCATTTACTTTTGTTCCAAGTGACCTCAGACTACTCAAGTTGCCGAAAAGGTAAAATTACAAAGCAATTCAAGTTTCTGGAGGAGTACTTTTGGGATGAATCAATGGATGAAAAAGGAGGACAAGGAGTGTAATATTTTGTCATGTTACTGACTTGTGTCCTCTCATGGACTTGAGACACTCCCATGTCCCAGTCTGCCACACACACATGGTCCCGTCCTCTGCACCACTCAGCATGTGAGACGAGTCATAGAACTGCAGACAGGTGATCGAGCCTGGAAAAAACATTGAGGATGCAGGTGATAAGTGGCATAAAGTTGAACAAAAGGACTTTAACTTGGCCAAAGAGATGTACTTTACCCGACCCTACTCTATCAATAATGGCTGATCATGTGTGGCACAGAGAAACCTCCCTGCTCATATGTTAATACCTAAGTTTCCATACATTCACATCAGCTACACCTACAGTTTTTTGCTATATGGCTATTATGTCATCTAGCGTCAGGTGGCAGATTGAAGTTCATACTATTAACTTAACTGAAAGGACCACCCTGAAGATTTTAAAATAAATCAAACTATTATAATTGCAAAGTCTGGTCTTCAGCATTTTCAGATATAACAGTAAAATTTTCTAAATGGCCTTTGCAGTTACATCCACCTTCACTTTATCTCCTTGGATGATACACATGGGTGTGATGCAATCTCTAGCTGAACATCGGATGCTGATTGGGCCTCTTCCCCAAGAGATACATGTAGGGACCTGACCAACTTGGAAGAGCTGCTAGAAGCTTGATTGGAATTGGACGTTCCTACCTGCGCCAAAAGAACTCTACTCTACTAGTACTTTTTAAATTAAATAGTTGAGTAGATTTCTACTCTTTAGATTAAAGAGTAGAGTAGAGTAGAGTTAGGCTGATAAATTCTGTACCCACCATCATGTTGCAGCAGGGTTCCCAGCTCTGTTCTAGTCTCCATATTGTAGAGGTGGATGGTTTCATCCGTGCTGCCTGAAGCCAGAACATGTCCACCTGAGGCAACCGCCTTCACACAGCCGGTGTGGGAGTTATCTGTGAACGTTGGCTCCAGCTTACATTCCTAAGAAAAGGTGCATCTGTTGATGACTGACATACTAATCAATATCTGTATTGTTGACCACTGCATTCAGAAACTTCATAATCTTATTCTCCTGTCTCTGTAGTATTTATATAATAACTCCATGCATTTAGTTCAGGTAACACAAGCAGAGAAAAGGCAAAAAGCATGACTATTAAAAAGTCAACAATTTTTTCTTATCATCAGATGCACCTTTGTTTATTACTGATGCACTCTCCAGAGTGTCGTGATAAAAAATTCAACATTAGTGACTCTGCATGCTATACAGCACTATCAAAGTTGTTTTATTTATTACTAGTACTAGATAGAGGCAAGTGCTGCATGCTTGAACATGCATAAACTGAGAAGGGGAGGGCGTCCTTTCAGACTACAAGTACAAACATCCCTTGAATTCCCAAACGGGAAGAGGCCCAACACTCTTATCCTTTGGGTTCTACACATTATAATCTTTCTCCACTAGACGCCTGTACAACACACCTCTCCCCCCTCCACCAGTCGGAACCCCAGCAACATCTGCTCGTAGCACCCCACCACAACCTCCATTCTGGGTTCTGTCGTCTGACATGTGCTCTCCTCGTGACGTCATCAAAAGGTGTGCTTGCTGTGCTTCACATTTTCACCCCAGATAAAGCTTTTCGAGGTCTAATCCTAACATATTTTATCGTTCAAATGAAAATATGATTAAGTTTTGAACGTTAGTATAGCTTTGTGAGCTTAGTAAAGCATTTTAATAAAATCAACTATTTCACATGACGTCATCATTCCATGTGCACAACTGAATGCTTTTTGGGACGCCTGTCCGCGTGCACGAGGTAAACTTTTGAGTTTATGAGGCACATTTGAGGACAAAACGGCCATCATGACGAGTCTGTGGATGGGAGATGTAAGTATGGTCACCGGGTAACGTTTTCTTAGTGCCCAGTTTTCCCACAGAGATAAAATTTGATAATTGCCTGCTGTAAAAACAAATGATTCAAGTGGGAGGGGGGCTAGGCTGTGTCAAATCAAACAAAAAGAGGTCATCTTACTTAGTTCAGTAGCTTATTGTTACACCCCACCCACTATTAAAGCACTTGATTAACTGCACAAACGAGCTTCAGAGACACAGTTTGTCTCCTTTTGTATTCATGAGCATTTGGAGACTACAGGAGGCCAAATATGACAACCTTATGGATGGGCCATGTAACGTTAGGTACAATTTTGTAATTTGTAACGCAACAAAGATTTAGACAAGTGATTTAAGCCCTTCTTTATGTCATTGTTTCGGTCATTATGCAACATGCTATCATGCACACGCACGCATATGCCACCTGCATTCTCTGAGGCCCAACATTAAACATGGTAAAAAAATTAAATCCTAATGAATTATGATATTGAAGTTACCATGTGTGCAGAATGAAACATAGGATGGACACAAAAAAGATTATGTACACATTATGGGACCTGGTTAAAAATGTGGTAAGAGATTTTCAGTTTCACATGCTTAATTTTTCGATCTGTAGCTTGAGCCATACATGGATGAGCCGTTCATCATGAATGCCTTTGCCTCCATGGGTGAGCCCATCATCTCTGTCAAGCTGATCAAGAACAGACAAACAGGGTGAGTGTTGTTGCCTCAAGGTTGCTGCAAAACATTCAAAATGTATTCTCTGTGCTGTCTTCTCAGTCCTGTAATGTTCTGTACTAGTCAGGTCACTATGTGGGATATCATGCTTGGGACAGCAAACACCCATTACAGTCTTCTTATAATATAACTCAAATTACTCAAATTCAAAATCATTAATGAAATTAAAAGTGAACAAGTATTATGATTTTGTTGTGGCTTCATTTCCCTTGCCATAACATTTCATACACCTGTAGCATTATCATGTTTTTCTGTTATGTCAGCTGATACTTTTTGGTGCATGGCAAGACGAATTGCTCACTTGTGCATGGCAAGTTTGGCAACATGGTAGTTAGCAGAATGCTAAGATAAATAGTTGGCAATTAGTAAAGATAGAGATGTAGTGCCATTTGGGCATGCACATTACTTTAAAGTTTAAACAGTTTGTAGGCTGCCTGTTGAAAAATATGAATTTTGATGTTCTAAGAGGCTGTCAGTGTCAGCTAACAGCTTTGCAAGTACATACATTTCAGTAGTTTTAACAGTTGTTTGTACCATTGTAATTATTAACATTGGGTATATTGCATACATGTAGTTTATAACAGTTTTAGGTCGAAAATTACTCAGGCACTTTATTTTCCATTATCTCAGCTGTAAAAGAGCTCACAATCCATGTCACAAATTAAGTTGCAATTGATGTTTTATGAAATCCTGCAATGTTACTTACAATTGGTAGATGTTAGGCTTTACCATTGTGCTGGGAATGTGTGATCTGACAATGACAACTACTAGTGCTGCATGTTACATGTGAGAAGAGGTCTTCATATATGCTTTTTGCATGCCCATTCTTCAGTAACATTTCATGCATGATGAGTAATACCCCTCATTTTCATGAAAATTATCATGCGCTTTTGGTCAGTGCTGTAAACTGGTCCTTAACACACCGAGAAACAAACCCCAAAATTTGGGAAACAAAAAGCTGAAGTGGCTACCAAGTCTTGGAGCCGTCCCGTTGACCTCTTCTCTCCTCCAGAGGCCCTGCTGGCTACTGCTTTGTGGACTTTGGTGACCAGGTCCTCGCTGAGCGGGCCCTGACCAAGCTGAATGGGAAACCCTTACCTGGTGCAAACCCGGTAAGCTTCTCCGTACGCGTAACATCTTTTCATGTTCCCCACCCCAAACCCCCACCCCACATGCATGTAGAGGGCCAGCAGGATTCTGCTTTGTTGATTTCGGCGACCAACAGTTGGCAGAACGTGCTCTGACTAGACTGAGTGGGAAACAGCTACCTGGTAGTTACACGGTAAGCACAGTCTGACATTTGTGTACTGGGTGTTCTTCCTCATTTGTTTCTCTGTCTACTTCAACTGCTGCTGACTTTGCTAATTAAAAAAGGTAAAACTGTCTGATTTCCTCCTTTGGTAATGGTAATGGTGATTATGGTGTCTATCTTCATGTTATTGTAGTATTTGGTAGAATTACTTCATGCAGATAAGTTATATCATAATTCAATCAAAGCTGAAAGTCTGGAGAAACAGACTGAATCATCTGTAACAGACTGCCAAAAGTTATGCAGTTTAAGTTATAGTTAAGATATACATCTCAAAAGATATGCTTGAAACTTTGATTCCAAAGTTCAATTAAGCTAAAATGACACTGATATATGAAAATTCCCTCAAAAAAAAACTTTTTAGGATACACTGAAACACAAACAAAAGTGTACTATGTCCTATGAGATCTACACTCAACTGTTTGTTTTTTCCATTCATATCAGATGTAACATTTGTCTTCTTGAAAAGTCTGTGCATGACAAAGAAACAAACAGTTCAATTTGTAGCTGACTAATGGACATGTGAGTCTTCCTGTGCTGTCTGCCACTGATGTGCAACAAAGTCCAGTATCTAATTTGCACCAAGAAGTTTTTCTGCTTCTGGCTTTTATTGAAGGAAAGCACATTCTTGTCATGCTTGTGCTTCTGTACAAAACACAAAGCTATAACTACGATTCATTGTGATATCAGGGTTCAGTGTCCATGACTGATCCCATGATTTACCCAGATTAAGGTGACAAAGAAATTCTACCGTGTAAGACCCTATTTTTCTTTCACATGCCACGTCAAGGGTGTTGGTGTTATACTCAAAATAGTCAAATCTTTGAGGATGCTTCTTAGAAATTTTTTCTACAAAAGATGACTGCTTATGACTTTTCTACTAGTATGTTAACAATGTCATTTTAGATAATTTAAACTTGTCACATGTTTGGAGACAATAAGTGTAAGGAAATATATCTATTTTTGAAACCTCCTGAATCAAACAACCCTCCAAATGCTAGCTCCTTTTGTTAATTTTAGAATATGTTACAAAAGGATGTCAAGCCATGGATTGTAGTGTATACATCTAGGTCGTAATACCTTTATATTCAGCTGTGCCATTGCATCAAATCCTGTAGAACAAGTTAGGGAAAACACTATACATGAAATATCTTGGGCTGCAAATGGACTTCTTTTATCCCAGACCTCAACATATACATAATATACTTGCATCAGTGGCTGTGCAGTGGATCATAATCTGTGCATCAAGGTCTGGTAAAAACTGGGATGTACCAAACTCAGCTAAAGGAGGCACAAGGCCTTGTTGATCATGGTTACTGTCCCTGGGAGGAGTCATGGTCAGGGACAGCACATGTACTTCACAATGCAGAATTGCCTGAAAGTGTCGAGGCAGTTGGTGAGGATGATGGAGCTGGGGACTCACTGATTGCTGCTGATTGTGCTGACAGTACCTGTGTGAGTCAGGTCACCTCCTGTGTTGCTGGTACAGTTCCCAATCTTAACAGAACTGAAGCCAGTTTTGTGTACAGTCCTGATGTGGTTGAGCATGTCAGGGTGAACCCAGTGTCCAAATTTGGTTCTTATGTCAAGGTTTATTCCCCACAGCCCAAACGTTTCAAGCTGAACTACGCAAGTTACGGACGGGAGAATGTTGTCACGTAAGATCACTCAGTTCATCTGTGTTTTCTCCAGCTTTAGAAGCTATTACCTATGTATCATTTTGTTGTACTTTTTAGTGTAGCATTATAAGTGGGAGGGCTTGATACAATTTCAGTGATTAGAAGTTCAGTTCAGGATGTGAAATGACACAGTCACAACTTGTTGCTACAGGTAGTGACTAGTAGTATCCAGTACATTTTGATTATACTGCTGCTGGGGTCCCTGACACAGATAGGCAGCAGTCTGCTAGTCTTGACACCACACTTCCAAGCGGCTCATAGCATGCACATGTATATTTGTTTGATGTCTTAATCATAAGTCTGACTAAAAAAAAACTTTGTAAATGTAAAACTTTCATTCATTTGAGAAAACAGAATTCAGAGAAAATGACCCCTAAGTTGATTGAGATGTTACCAGTTCTTCAACCACAGTTAACAAATCGGTTGACTCTTGACATGAGTATATTTTTATATCCCTGTACGGCTGTAGGCCCGAGTACTCCATCTTTGTAGGTGACCTGACCCCAGAGATCGATGATGGTTCCCTGCAGGAGTTCTTTGGCAGGAGATACTCCAGCTGCAAAGCTGCCAAGGTGGTACTGGATGCAGCTGGCAACTCAAGGTGGGACTGGTTCTGGTCTTACACTGTTCAAGTGTCTAATCATGTCTCTCTCCCCCTTCTATCTTGCTGTTTGTCATTGATTAGTCCTAAAAATACTGTTTCAAATGATTAAAGGGAAGAATTACATTTTTGTAATGATGAAAGTGTTCAACATTTTTTGATACGGAAAAGATTATGAGTTGTAAGTATTGAGGCAAAGTAACATTATGTAGGTAGGAGAACCAGTATTTATTTTTTGCATAAAAACATATTCATAGTGGCTACCATGCAAGGACTTGGGAAAGATAACTTGGTATAAACTGAAGACTTGTTTCCCCCTGTAGAGGCTATGGGTTTGTGCGGTTCACAGATGAGAATGAGCAGAAGAGAGCCCTGACTGAGATGCAGGGTGCGGTGGGGCTGGGGGGAAAGGCCCTCAGAGTCAGCCCTGCCACGCCCAGGAAGTAAGTACATCAGCCTTCTCTCAACTTATGACCTTTCACAATGAAATGCACAAGTTCTCATGGTTGTAAGACATATTCTCTTCAGTTGCAGTAGAGTTTGCAGGTTTGTTATATATTCTGTGTGTGTTTGTAGAAATCACAACCCACTTGGTTTTATACAGCTGACCTCCTACATCTGTTAAGGGGTACTAGAGACTAGATTCCAAACTGAAGAGTCCTTCAGCATGCATGTAGTTTTGTGATCCCTATCCCCTTAGGTACAGCCAAAACCAGGACATAACATGTATACAGTTCTCAGTATTGAAAACTTCAGTGGCGACATACATGAACATTGTGAGACATAGAGTGTACATCTGCTGCGCAAATAGTCAGACCAGGGCATTCATTTGCAAAATCTTGGGCAGAAGTTGATTTTGAAATGCTTGAGGACAAAGACTGGTATACATCTGTGTCATTTGTTTTTCTTTCAAGATGAAAAAGGATAGACTGTTGTTGTCTACTGGTTTGAACTGAATCAGATAATATTTTAATTTTGTGTAAATGTTAATATCTGATAGAATGATGTCTTCCTCTCTCTCTAAGTCGTGACAAGACTCAGCAGCAGCAGCAGCAGCAGCATGGTGCAGGAGGACAGTATGACCAGTACAGCCAGTACTACCAACAGTACCAGAACTACTGGAACCAGTACTACCCACAGTCATCACAGTACTACAACTATAACCAGTATGGGACGTCATCATACTCACCAAATTCACAGACACAGGTACGTCTGGGATTCTTTTACATACATGGTATTGCAGATAACTGTATTCTTATACTTTTATATTTACTCTACCAATGCAATGGCTATAGGTATCTATCTCCTGGGTAAGGTTCATGCTACATGTATATCTGTATCATGTATGGATCGTTCTCATGATCACTTCAGATGAATACAACAAAAATGTTAAATCTCAGGTTTTCATAATCATTAACATTAGATTTTTAGTTTCACAATTGTAATGTGTCACTATCAGTTGGTTTAGATAAAGTGTGTTGAAATTTGTACTGTTGATTTTCCCCAGAACCAAGGCTATGAGAACACCCCTACAAACAATCAGTCAGAGTCCAGCGTAGAAGGTGAGAAGTCTTTTGTGTTCTATCTATGTTTGTGAGCACGTTTGATAAAGTTTCTGTTCATTTATTAATTTGCAAATATTTCTTTACATTCTTTCTTGATATCACAACTTCGATACAAATAAGGTACAGGGCTCGAAATACTGGGTGCATGTGCACCCAAAATTGGAGCTGTGCACCCAATTATTTTCGTGCACCCAAATATTTTCATGGGTTTATGTATGTAAAGATATCAAAGTATACATCATATTCTTGGCATCTAAGTGTTAGAAAGATAATAAAAATGTCTGTCATGGCACTTGTTTAAGAATTTGATATCATGTAACAAAGTTTGTTATTTGGTTTTTCTGACATTGTACTTGAATTTAAGTGGTGCACCCAAAAAATTTTTGGTGCACCCAATTTTTTAAGCTGGGTGCACCAGTGCACCTAATCCCCAAAATGAATTTCGAGCCCTGAGGTAGTATTCAAGAGATTCACTAAATGTACTATCTTAAAAATTAGATGTTATGTTTCTTGAAGTTGTACATATCTGACTTTGAGGAACCACAATAAGAAAGGTTTTGGTTTAAAAGAAGTGATTAGCTTTGGTTTTGTCATTTCTACATGACAGTGAAATCATGCAGCAGATACCTTTTGCCAAATGCCACAGCTTGAAATATCATCCATCTGTGGTTGTATTCTCTATACTAAGTTTGACTTCTCTTGTTTTTGTTGTATACAGCAAAGAGCCCCAGTGACCCTTCTTCTGATTTACAAGGCTGGTTTTATAGTTATGACCCTACACTTAAGACATGAGGGGAGCAAAAAGCATGTTTTTGTAGAATTAGATACCCTGCATTTCACATTTGAAAGTGTTTGAGAAGTAAGAGAATCATCAATGAATGTTGACATGTACATTAAAGCCTATGAAAGGGATTTTGCCATGTTCAGGACATGCTTGTTGTCCTTAAATCTCAATGACCCTTCAAGAAATAAAAATGAAATAAAAGCAGTCATCAAGGTACTTGATACAAGCCAAAAAATTGCTAGCCGGTTACTTTGTTGCCTTTTCCAAAGTGCTGTCTGTTTGGTTTTGCTTGCTACGTTAATTTGTGAAAAGAATGGCATGGTCAGGCATGGATAGAGAAGCATGATCTTAACCAGTACCTGTATTTCAGTGAACATGTTGTCTCTTAGGCCTGAACTGATAACCTCATTGCTTGTTGATAGTTGTAAGTCCACACTCAATTAACATGATTCTCTTCCTTACAGACCCCAACCCACCACTTAATATAGAGGAGATGAACAAGGAGTTTATGCATAGAAGTGAGGTATGCACTGCCAATCATTCTCATGATATATAGTATATATAAAATATAACTTTACCTAAACATCATTTTCATATAAGTAAGGCCCATTATATTTGAGGAGTAACAAAGTATTCTTCTACAAAAAATTGTTAGCCTAATGCAAAGTTACAACATTGGAGGGGTTTAAGTTATCAAGGGACCACTTGTATTTTTAAAATATACCTGTGCACCTTACAGACTGCCTGCACCTTACATTATGTTCTTGTTTGTCTGCAGGAGCTGTATGAAGCCATGGAGGCATCACGGTGGCAGCCCCTGGACAGTGTCACATCACCCATTCCTGTGTAAAAGCACTGATGAGCATTTCTTTCTTCTTAGTTTTTAAACCTGACTATCCCAATCCAGAAAAATGTTTAGGTTGTTGTGAAGTTAAAAGGCTGTACTGAAACAGAGCTAAGCTAAATCATGAGTAACTACACATGTATCTAGTGTGTTTTGGCATAATTTAAGGTATGACTCACTTTAGTTTATCAAATATTTCATTTCCCCATGTTTCAGTACAGAGCATGAGTATTGTACCTTTCTTAGTGTATGTACATTATCATGTTGGTTTCAGACCAGGTTGAAAACCTTTATTGAAGTGTGACACAATCATGAATGTAGTGTAAAGCATGACCCTTACACATGTACAACTAGCCTTTTTTTATTTATTTCATACATTTGTACTGTCAAAAAATACTTTGTCATAATTTGTTTATTTTAAACGCCGAAGGGCGTTTTGGACATACCAACTATATGGAGTAAGAAATAACTTTTACGTTTTACATTTCAATATTAATGCACACCACAAATGAGTCAGCATGCTAAAGGTTTGTCAGTATTACATGATTGAAGCCTCATTAAATGATCAGAAGTGTGAATGTACAAGTCATACAGTCTGTCAGAGAGATTGACTATGATTCTTAAGTACAACTGCAGTTGAGCATATCCAATTGCTTAAATTAGAAACAGTTATTGACAGCATATTGTGACTAAGCTTTCCATGCAGGCAAAAGAATATTGCGCTGACTATAAGATGTACCATCTTTGTGAAAATAATTATATCTCACTTGGCAGGGCACTTGCATCTACAGAAAGCAAAACATTAGAATTAACTGGACACAAACCTCATGATTGTTAATAACAGTATTGCAGCAGTGGTTCTTATTTACAGCATCAGAACTCTGAAGATGGTGTGCTTATGTGCATGCACATACTAGTATATGACTTAGCATACACGGCTATATTAAACAGCAATGTTATACAAATCATTACAACTGCCCCTTTACTACAAATACTTCAGTCCTGCTAGTAGACATCCTACACACAATATAAAGAATTAGGAGGTAATGCCTTCATTGATTACAATATCTTTGAAATATCGGTTCAATGCATAACTTTCAAGAGCAAAATATGAGAGACATTTTTAGCACCAGACTTTGCTCTCCCCACTTTTGAATTGTAAAGGGGAATGGGAATTGACTATGTACAAAACATGGTTGGAAGACATATCAGAAAGAAATCACAAGAAAGAAAGTATGCATTTTTTCCACTTGCATGACTGGTTTTAAGACCTTACAACAACAGACAAGAACACTTATCCTTTCTATATATTGCCAGCTCTGCTAATATTGCACTTTGGATTATCTGACAACATATGACATTTGTAGCAACAACAATTTTGTTGACATGTGGGATGACAGCCCCATGTCAGAAACATCTTACTGAAAGAGTAACATGACAAATTTCATGAACTTTGATATGTGTACATACAGCCTTTTACTAATGGTTCCTGGCAGAGGAAGCTGTCATGGCAAATCTAAAATGCTTCTGTTAACACATTGCATGGTAGGACATTGGTATAACATAATGAATAT
Source organism: Branchiostoma floridae (assembly GCF_000003815.2). Taxonomy (NCBI): domain Eukaryota; kingdom Metazoa; phylum Chordata; class Leptocardii; order Amphioxiformes; family Branchiostomatidae; genus Branchiostoma; species Branchiostoma floridae. The sequence goes on along the minus strand of NC_049980.1, from coordinate 24,322,039 downwards.
CTCTTTTCTCATGTGACTCCTGATCTTCTGGAGTTTGGTGTTACCCTCGCCGTTTGGCTCTTGCACCTGATACAGCACAGGACTATCTCTCCTACCACAATCATGAAGAGCACTCCACAGCCTGTCAACAAATAAATCGGAGTGAGAATAACAATAGAAATTATATGCAATACAGGCAAATCTACAGTATTTACAAGAGGGAAGGCCATGGCCATTATTTACAATGAAAGAAGTAATGTGGCCTTGGTCCAAATGATACAATATAGAAACTGCCAAATTTGTCTACTTATCAAAGTGGAATTTCTTTGTCATATGAATAGATAAATAAAACTTTCCATGCTTAGAAATATACTCACCTAGTGTAACCCACCACTGCCATGTCAGAGGGAAGCCTTGCATAACAGCACAGCATATGCTGACGTGTACCAAAGTGACAGTGATGGCATAGTCCCAAACACAGTGTTGTACAATGGCTACAAAGGCCCAGGTACACACGAAGTAGGTAGACTCCATTGAAATCAGTCTGGCTGGAATGTATAGAGGGGAACAATATCTAAGTTAGAACTTTGGTGTATGCAAAAAAATCTGAAACCACAGCTTTTTTCATCATTCACATTCATTTTAAGAGGATTAGCCAAGAAGCAAAGTTGCTTGTCAAGGACCTCTCCTCTAGATCTTAAGAACATAAAAAATAAAAACATACACAGCTTACTGTTTCATCATAAATCGTTATTAATCCCTGATACCTACCCAGATATCGGCTACTTTGCCAGGAAAATGGCTCCACGAAGTCAAAGGGTATCTTTGGATCGAATGCCTGTAAAGTTCCCAGCCTGGAATAATCAACACATGGAGATTAGTGTCCTGTTATTTTTAAGAATCAACATGATTGTAATTTCATGTGCTTGCGAAGCCATAAATTTAACATTACCATGAACTCACTTTGGCTTAAATAGCCTGTTAGTGTCATCTAGTTGGTGTGAACTACTCAAATGTATTTAGCGTTATCAATGGACATTGGTCACCTGAATGCTCCATGACAGATACTGGCTGCAATGTAGAAAACTCCATAGAACACCACCAAGCACTTCAGTAAATTGGCACAGATGGTCTGAAACAAAATTTACATGTAAAATTTTCTACTTTTTTACAAATTTTGTATTTGTTATTTACGTTTAATGCAATGGCCAAATTGATAGCATAAACCTTCAGTGACATTTTTCATTTTATTGTATTGTACAATACAAACTAAAATCTTCTGGAGGGAGAGAAACGAGAACACTGAACATTACCTCAATTGGGACCTTATTGCAGCACTTCCCCCCATCAGTGTCATCTTCTCCATCTTCTATTTCATACAGGATCAGCCCCATTGGTCAGCTGTGGCTCCCAGTAGGTACTACTACTACTACATGTACTGATGAAAGTAAAGATAGGGATAGAATAATCATTATTATTATGTATTCATGTTCATCATTGCTTGTTGAGACAATTGCTTTTACCCTTTAATTTTAAACAAAGATACATGTACATGTAATGTTATATCCTGAACATGTAGGTTACTGATACAGTACATCATGTGAACCTAATGTTACATGATGTAGCATATAACGTTAGCCACATTTCCAACACATGTAATAGAAACACTACTATACAAGGAGCCTAAAGTAAAGAGCACTACTATTTTGAATTTAATGATTCTTGACAGTACATAAGCCCTATTCATCAATAGCAGGCACTGAATGCCCACTCCATGCTTGACCAAATTTTGAAAAGCCCTTCCTCTAAGTGAGTCAAAACAAGTTGTACAAATTGTTACCAAGGACACAAAACACTCCCTTAAAGCAAACAATACATGCATTTCAAAAGCCACTTTGTTCAGAGTGCATGTGAGACATATAAGGGTAGTAGGAAACCATTAACCTTAATGAAATGGAAAGTTTGCAAAACATTGAGTGCATAAGACGCATATGACATTCACACCTGATAGTAATAATTTAATTTGAACTTTGATATGGGGTAAGCATAACACGCTGTTTGATAACACTACAACAGTACAAGCAAGACTGGGGGAAATGTTAGTTTAGTATGTAGCCTGCGCCTGTTGGTGAACATATTGACCCTTTTTGTCAGCATTCCTTCCTGTCCTATACTCTATACACTTCTGTACTCTAGCCATTTATCTCAGGGTAGATGCTGTAGATAATAAGATATGGGGTTTTCTTAAAGGCGAGGTCACATTGTTGGTTCTACGATCCCTAATTTGGGGCATTTTTTAGGACAGCCATGCATGTGTCCTACAATGTCCAGCTGTCTTGCTGCGCAAAACGCTCTCTTGGATCATTGTGGGTGGTTGGCTCTGTCACTGCCTGCGTAAAAATCCTATTATCAAAATCGTACGACGATCGAACGACCTACATGTGACTGCGCCCTAATAAAGAGAGAACGTCTATAAAAGCTTGACAAAGTAGTCGAAAAGAGGACCCCGCTCCATATAAGCCCTCCCACAGAGATCAGAAAGTGTGTGCGGTGCCAAGAATTCTAGGTAAAATGTCAAATGTAAAGGCCTCGAAAAAGAAAACAAAACCTGTCTGGACGTTGTTATGCAAATCAAAACAATGGTCGAGACAATGACTTCTTTTTCAGGGCCTTTACCTTTGACAGATTACCTAAAATTCCTGTTGCCACACATGCGTTCTGATCTCTGTGGGCTTAATCTAGATCTAGGTACATGTAATATGTCAAAGGTAAAGTCCCCATAAAAGAAAACAGTCCTTGTCTCCACCATTGTTTTGATTTGCATAACAATGTCCAGTTTTGTTTTCTTCGATGAGGACTTTACTTTTGACATATATTACCTAGAATTCCTGTCGTCGCACATGCGTTCTGACCTCTCTGAAAAGGATTGCAACCTCCTTGGTCTGATTGTTATAACGTTTGCTGGGAAATGACATCTAGCACATTATCCTTGCCTCATACCTGGGCCGCCCAAGGCCTAACTGCAACTGTTATAATAGTCTCAAAAAAAAAAAAAAATAGCACAACACTAACGTAAATAATTTACCTGAATTTACCTAAATGCTTTGTTGCAGTAACATTTGTACCTGAAGATGTAGTCACTGGCGTTGTCCAAACTTGACGATACCCTTGCACATCGAGAACATGTTGGACCGTTATCACAGATAGGTGTTGTACTTCCTGCTTCTTGGAATGCATTTCCCATCAGCCACCTGGCAAAACAACACGATTACCCCGGACAGTCCATTCAGCTAGGAGGGGGGGGGGGTAAATATTTCCCTTGTGAACTATATCCTTCACAGCACAAATATTGTTTTAGCACTTTCATCTTATGATTATCTTAATAATGCGTAAAGTAGCTGTTACTTTTAGTTTTCAATGTCAAAACAGAAAATTATATGTCGAATCCTTGTAAGCCATATGGTATCTCCCAAATGATCTTGTTATGGTTTATTTACGAACAAATAGTTAGTTGCACGGTGGTTCATATTTGACAAAACGGAATCCAATAACAGAAGAATGTAATAGCTAAAATGCCCAGTTGATTTTCTTCGTAAGGTTACCATGCGTAGAAATAAAGTGATGTGTGGGGACATGCACCTGCTGTCCATTCGATCTGGTCTCGTTCCCAAACTTGTGAAGCAAAGTGCATGGCAAAGACCGACACTGAATCGAATGTCACAATATGTGACTACCACCGGGGTAATTCAGCCGTACTCAGATACCCATTAGTGTCTTTCTCTAAGGTCTGCAGGTGTCTGGCTGGATAAAAATTGTCTAAACCATTGTCAGTTCAAACATGTTTCCCGCCAACTTTACGGAAGGAGACCTATCACGTCCTGTCACAAAATGTTAATCCGCATATTGGTTGGTGGTGAATTTAACAGTTACCATCAACGACCAAAATGCAGAATATTCGATACCTACAATGAGAACGTCTTTTATCCGTATATGGGTGTTGAGTTTCACGTTTCGAAAGATTTGGCTTAAGTTAAAGATTCCCACAAAGAGAAAATAGTACCAATGGTGGTGTACTACTGCAGAACGACAAGTAGTGAAAAGGCCTAATATGGCGGACGGAGAATGAAGATTCTGGCTCAGAGTCGCGGTATTTCACCTAGAATCTGTCCCGAACGGAAGAAAAATGGTGCAGACAAGACACAGTGCAGGAGCTAGCAACGAGGACTCTCCCGAGGCAATACTACTGACCTCCCGAAGGTCACGAAAAGCCGGACATCGCCAGCGAACTGAGGTAAGTGACGTCTGTTACCAGACAGAACAAAAACCCGCCCTTGTTTGGCAAGCCTTGACCAGATGTCTGCGGTTATCTGTGGCAGATGGCCTTGTCGTGTATTCGTCATCAAACACCACATGATCTTTAAAATTCACCAGTTCATATGCAGAGGGCGCAAAAAGGGCGGTAAGTCTGGAAAACGCCTTCCATGAAGGGAGACGTGTCTGCTTTCCAACCTGCTATGGCGGCCGCCGTACAACAGCAGAAGACCGCGCAAATTTCAAACTCTGTTTTGTTATGGTGATAGCGTCGTTACATTACATTGTGTCGAGGTTTTGTTTCTTTTGTACGTATTGCATGTGCTTGAAGGCATGTGAAGCCAAATACTTAGTGCAAACTGGTGATTTGCAGACCTTGACAGTGGTTTGAAATCGATTGTTTTGGTCGTGTGACCTTTGACCCCAGACCCTGATAGTCTCCTGACAAGACAATATAGTTTTGAAGCCAGAAGAACTTCGCGTTTTTATTTTCACAGTATGTGTATCCTTTTCTTTGAAATCACTTGGCATAGTTTTTAGATTTCTGGAGAAAAGTGTTTTTTTATTATGGTGTTTGATTTCTGCTTGACTGAACAGCGTGTTGTCATCGTGAGTGAGAGTGAGGAGGATGAAATGCCAATCACACGATCCAGAAGGAGGCCGGCCCCACGCCAAGAGGACCTGGACTCGTCAGCGAGCCTGGAGAGCTGCAGCTCACCGCCACGCCTGCGTCACTCGCGGGACAGGAAGGAACGCCACCAGCGAGTGGAGAACGAAATGTTGGAAGATATGGACGAAGGTAAGAATGTGTGATGTTTGGCCATATCATTTTGATAGTTTTGGAATCACTGCTATATCATCACTTTAGTTGTTTCCATGTGAATATCAGCTAATATTTCTATGAATAATGGGCCACTTACATGCTCCAGGGCCATATGTGTTTTAATTTAATTAAAAATTTCCTACATTTTTTTACTGCTTACGAAAAAAGCTGAAGTTAAAATTTATCTTGTCCACAGAACCAAGAGTCCGCAGCACCCGTAGGACTCGCCAGTCGCCAGGTTATGATACTCACAGCCCAGGCATGGTGAACGGGGATGATGGCAGTGGCATCCGCCGATCCACGCGGCAGCGAAGAGGCATCTACTCCAGCCTGAGCGACTCGCTCATCTCATCACATCTGTTGACAGGTTAGTGTGCTCACTGTGCACTAGCCATTGCTAATCACTTGTTCATAAGGCCACATTTAGATGCAATGCAATATAGACTTTGCTAAATTATATCTGCAACAAAATTTTGGTTGAAGTAATGTAAGTTACTCATGGTCAAGTCAAAAGGAATGTTTGCATCAATTTTTGAAAGTCTGACCATTCAAATAATATTCCTTTTTCTTTTAACAGTATTTTCCCTTCTGAGTGTCTGTCTTTTATATAATTGTTTACCTTCTGCTTCACTAGCCTGCTTTGTAGAGCAATGCTACTAACCTTTGAAGTCGATGCTTTAGTTTAACTTTTTAAGTATTATTCCATGACTTAGGTGGGTTGGATCTCCCTTCAGGAAAGCAGTCGTCTGGTAAGAGGCACCCCAGGTCTGAGATCGAGCAGCTCAAGTCCAGCTTCCCAGAGGTACAGTTGGTAAGGGCAGAGGAACCATTGGACATTGTGGTCTGTAAGGTCATAGAATCACAATGCAAAGGGGGTAGATGTTGTGTAACCAGTAGCAGTAAGCTTGGTAGTATATTCAGCATGATGTCAATTTAAATGTTGTTTTGACATGTATTCATACAACTTGGTGAGTGTTGTGCTGCATTTATAGTGAGTCAGGAATATCCCATGAAGAGTTAACCTCAAATATGGGGAAAATGTCTTGTATTGTTGTTAATGCAAAGTGCTCTGAATCCCTGTCTAGGTTGATAAAAGTAACATTTTGCTAGTACTACTTTCTTATAAGAAAGGGCTCAATAATAAGAGTTGTGGTGTGTGATAGGATGACAAACTGGACATGTACACCCGAGTGAAACGAGAGCGCAAGCACGTGGAGAGAGACATGTACGGGATGCCTGTCAAAGCTGATGATGATGATTCGGAGGAGGACTCGGAGTCTGAGGAGGAAGCAGAGGAAACTGAAGGTGGGTAGTGGGATCCTTTGACCCTTCTGTATCTTGGGCTTGGCATAGAGGTTGAGTTTGGCACAGCAACTTGAATAGCTTAGTGGAACAAAAGTGTTCACAGTTTGCATTTTTTTTTGGTACTCAATCAATGTTACTTAAGTCTGCTTCAAGGTTATGGATTACATGAGTAGGCCTTAAACAGCATCTCTTCTTCCTAAGTTAGAAACATAATGATTCAGTCAAGCTCCACTCACTTGATAATGATACCACTGAATGAAACCGCTAAATCTAAAAGTTAAAAAAAATCCCTTGTACCTGAACCTGGACCTAGACCTGAATGAGCCAAATTGGTACCCACCCTTACATTTAGGCACCAAAAGTCCTGCAGCTTCATAAAAATACATGCACCCTAAGTACATTTTGAAGAAATAATGAAAGCATACTTTTGGTATATGTATAAGTAGGCTTACCAGGGCTCGAAATTCATTTTTGGGATTAGGTGCACTGGTGCACCCAGCTTAAAAAATTGGGTGCACCAAAAAAATTTTGGGTGCACCACTTAAATTTAAGTAATAACCTAATAATGAAACTTAGTAACAAGTTATCAAATTCTTAAACAAGTACCATGACAGACATTTATATTATCTTTCTAACACTTAGATGTCAAAAATATGATGTATACTAGTATACTTTGACATCTTTGCATACATGACGCAAGAAGATATTTGGGTGCACCCTGTGCACCCACAGAAAATACTTGGGTGCACAGCTCCAATTTTGGTGCACCTGGGTGCACATGCACCCAGTATTTCGAGCCCTGCTTACTGATAAATGGATTGTTATTTGTTCTTGTCAGAGGACACATCATCAGATGAGGATGAGGAGGAAGAAGAGGAGGAGGAAGAAGAAGCTCGCCCATACAGTCTCAGGAAAAAAAGGCCAATCACACAACGCTTCGAGGTGCCAATGGGTAAGTAAGGCTGTTCAGTGCTAGGCTGACCTGCAGCACTGAAGTTTGTATAATATTGATTAAGCATGAAGTCAACTCCAAGCTGTCAGAAAATTGTCCTCATTGAGTGGGTATTTGCAACATATGATATGCCACTGTTTTCCTTGTTTGTAGATGAGCCTGTACGTCGGAAGCGGCAAGCCGTGGACATGTTTGACTCGCCAGTGAAGAGACGCAGCAACAAACTCCATCGTAGCCCTCATAGTCCATATCAAAGAAGGTAAGGCTTTTTCCTATCTATTGGTCTTATTCGTGAAGTAATGGAATTAAAATTCCTGCCATATTGTTGTTAAGTAGATATTTGTTAGCCCAAAGTGCAGCAAACCTGTTGTTTCCTACCGTGTTGAAGACTAAGTGTTGAAGATGTCAAAATCTTTGACTGCAGCACCTGTCTTAGATATCACTAAAGAAAGGGTGTGTTTTCTTGTTGCTCTTGCAGGAGACGTCGCCATACATTCCATCGTAGCAGCTCCACCAGCTCGTCTGGGTCAGATGATGAAGAGAAGTTTGAGCGCAGGAAGGCTAAGAGCATGGCCAGGGCCAGGATAAGGTGTGGCACATAGCTAGTGTTATGATAGACTCCTGTCCTGATAGTACACTGCTATACTATTCTATGATGACTGGTCTTTGAAGAACTTGCTTTACAAGTGCATTTTTTTGCCTGCACTTGTCAATGAGTTCTCCTATTACATATTGCTTGATACCTAGAGGCGTCTCTAGTAGTATTCTGGTCAATGTTTAGCACATAATGATATGTTGTTCCTCCCCTTCTAAACTGCTGATTCTGTGTTCCTCAGATGTCTCCCCATGAACATGCTGCCTGATGATGTGGCCAGTGGAGTGATCCGTGATCGGACCAAGATCGGATCCAGCTTGGCAGATGTGGATCCCATGAACATTGATCGATCTGTGAGTATCACAAAGCAGTCATCTGAAACTGTCATTGCTTAAGAAATGATTCTTACCGTTGTCCCTAAGCTTATGAAATTTTCCTCTCCTTGGCTGCTACACGTCCTGAATCACTTATCCCTTGTAGTTGCAATTTTGTTGTATGCCCATGGTTCATAGTAATGTGCCTATCTGTATTCCACAGGTAACATTTGACAGTGTAGGTGGCCTGGGTAAACACATACAGTCCCTGAAGGAAATGGTCATCTTCCCCCTCCTCTATCCCGAAGTCTTCCAACGTTTCAACATCACCCCGCCTCGTGGCTGTCTGTTCTATGGGCCTCCAGGGACAGGCAAAACACTGGTGGCAAGGTAAGAGCTAACAGTACATTTGAAGCTAAAATGAATATTGCCAGTCAAACCTTCAGAATGTCCTACAGTCAAAAGGCTAAGCTGCATATTATCTTGTTTATAAAAATGCAGTATACAGACTTCGTGTTGTAATTCCCAAGCGCAGTACTTTTAAAGACATTTTGAAACAAGTTTCCCCTTATCATATCTATCGCTCAGAGCCCTGGCCAACGAGTGCAGCCAGGGTGACAAGCGGGTGGCATTCTTCATGAGGAAGGGTGCAGACTGCCTCAGCAAGTGGGTGGGTGAGTCAGAAAGGCAGCTCAGGCTTCTGTTCGACCAGGTAAGACTGAACCTTGATATATTATCCACGTCATCGTCTTCATAGTATTCCCACTCATGTGGTTGATAAACGTAATTGTATGATCAAATATGTCCCTTTAAATGGCTTGAGTAGTTGTGATTCTGGTACAATACACTTGTTTGTTTTTTATGGTAGGATAAACCAAACTATCTGTAAGCAGTACATTTTTTAAGAATCTCTGTGTGTACCATATGATATAGCATTGAAAAAAATATCTTGTCCCTCCTCAGGCATACACCATGCGGCCTTCTATCATCTTCTTTGACGAGATTGACGGGCTGGCACCTGTCAGGTCCAGCAGACAGGACCAGATCCACTCCTCTATAGTGTCCACCCTGCTGGCCCTCATGGACGGGCTGGACAGTCGCGGCGAGATCGTGGTGATCGGGGCAACCAACCGTATTGACTCCATTGACCCTGCACTGCGGAGACCCGGCAGATTTGACAGGGAGTTCCTCTTTGGTCTGCCCGATCAAGAGGTGGGTACCTCCAAACTAAAACTTATAGCCAGCACAGATATATCACAATTTTATTGTCTGCCTATTGGAATTCACTTGAACTGTGTGATGTGGTATATTAATAGCTCTGTCATCTTCAAAGCACAAGTTGTGATCATCTGTTGTTTTCAGGCACGGCATAGCATTCTAAGAATCCACACCAAAGAGTGGACACCTCGACTCAGTGATGCCTTCCTGAGCGAAGCTGCAGAGAAGTGTGTGGGTAAGTTACCGCTCTTTTAGTTCATTGATGCAATTACTTAGCAGCATATGCATAGGAAGTCTGAGACTTATTTTGTGTCGCTATATCCGTGAGTAAACATACTTTTGGTATAGGTCTAATGCTTTGTTACCTCCATGAAATGTCATGGAATGGAGGTTATATTTTCTGTTATGTGTCTCTGTCTGTGTAGATGATTACAGTCAAACCTGGTCTACCGACCACCTGTGCATAACGACCCACTGTCCACTACGACCGCCGAAATGCGGTCCCTTGAATTTTCCCATAGACGTAAGCATTAACATTTCTGTATATGACGACCACTGTCCAACGGGACCACGACCACCACTAAAGGCGACCGCACGTTACCTAAACACTGCCAAAACGACCGCGGCATGTGATTTTGTCACGCTACTTTAATGTTCACGGCGAAAAATGAGCGTAATTACCACAAATTATGCCCCCTCCCATTCTCATTACTTCTGGATCGGCACTTCACTCTACAAATTTTCGGTGGCTTCGTGATGAGAATCTCAGGCTAAAATGCCATTATATCCAGGGAGCAGACATGAAAGCGTTTAGTTTCACCAGGCTTTTCGAAGATAAACTAAAAAAAACGCATTTTCTGTCATAATAAAACATCTGACTCGCTGTTCTTCCCGAGAAATACGTATTTTGCACAGCGCGGTTCTGAATCGCGGCGTCTGCAGGTCGGATATACGCTCCTCTGATTGGTTGAAACCACCAAAACAACAACAACTGCATGTATAATGCCGGGGAATCCCCGGCGATCTCGCGCTCTGATTGGTTGGAGCGGTGCATCATGGGAACTTTGCTGCCAGCTCGACGCCATCTTGTTTCAAAGACTTACGTTTGAAAACGCAAAAGAACGCTATTTTCCACGATTACGTAGCACCATCCTAGTTGAAAATGCATAATCCAAATAACTTTTCGTGGAAACATGTGTTAATATGTGAATTTATGGTGTCTAAAGCGTAATTTTGGGTTTCGATGCAGCCGTAAAGTGTGCTGAGAGTTAGCGTGGGTTTCCAAAATATACCCCGAAAATAATGTCGCATTTTTCATGTCACACAAAAACAAAACTCCCGCAACTTGAGAAGAAGCCTGCAACATTTTCTGATCATAGCGATTACGTTTTGGGTAGAAATGTTCGTCGATGTGCCGGCGTGCAGCTGCTTGATACCTCAGTTACAGAATATTTGTTGTCACATTAGGGTCGCGGTATGAGAAAAAATTATGCCAGCCCCGGCACGGCACGCTGCAAAAAGCCGGACGAATTACCACCGTTTTTCTTTTTCAAATTATTCTTATAATATATCTATTATAAATATCATTACAAATATAATACTTTTTAATACGAAGAATAACATAAGTATACGTAATTTTAGCATTATATAACATCGTATTTAATATCTTGTAAATAATAAGAAAGACAAATGCGTTTCATGCATAAATTATCGATGTTCTGACTTGTCAGTTTCTTTACTGCCGCCGCGTTGTTTTCTATATAAAGACCACCTATGTATGAAGACCACTTTTGCTGGGTCCCTTGAGTGGTCTTCTTATACAGGTTTGACTGTACTCAAGAACGGCTGGATGGAGTGGTTTCATACTTGTTGTGTTGGTGGGGTGTGATAATAGGTCGAATCGATGAGATCTTGGGAGCCGTATCTGTCGTTATAATCGATGTAATAATATCAAAAATCACCCCTATATTTGAGATATATTGGTACAAGCATCGTGCTTTATGTGTTTGTTAATGGGCTTAGCTGCAAGCAGATAGTGAGGTGACAGCTGTTTGGGGAACCCCCAGTAGTTTTATTTATGTCTGCTTAGGACTGTTTGAAATATTTGTAACAGTTGGCACAACAGATGTTCTTATTTCGTTGCGATAAGGGACAGTTGTCCGAATGGTACTTTTTTAGCAGACGGGGTTGGCGCCAAGTATTCATCTTACAGCTGGTGTAGGGCTGTCAGAGGAAAGTGTGCATCTCGTTTTTGTACCGTGTGAACAGCTGATGTTATAACATATTGGTGGAAAATCAAATCACCATCTGACTAAAGTTGGCCACATCCCTTCTTCTTTCTGAGTTTCCCAACTTCCTTCCACCACACCGCTCTGAGGCACATAGTCGAATCTCAATAATGCTGACAACCTTAGACATTTTAAATGCCAAACATCAAGCTTAAGGAACACCACGCTACCATATGCCGTCGACCTCTTAAACGCACATTACACAATTAAGTGTCACATTTTAATAATTACTAATCAGATGGATCATGGACATCCTCTGTGTCATTAAATAAATACACCGCTACTTTCCCATAACATTTATAACCATTACTCTCAAATACAGCCGACTATAAACATACATACCATCCACAAAAAAGCAATAAATATTTCATGGAGGTATGAGGTCCCCGAACTCTAGTTTAGAATAATTGGATCAGCTTTTGAAAGAACAGAATATGACCTTACTAACTATAAATCTTGCCAGGTTACTGTGGGGCGGACCTGAAGTCCCTGTGTACTGAGGCTGCCCTGTTTGCTCTGCGGAGGAGGTACCCACAGATCTACTCCTCCAAGGAGAAGCTGCAGCTGGATGTCAGCTCCATCAATGTCAGCGCAAAGGACTTCCACCAAGCAATGCAGGTAGATGCCGCTTCCTCTGTTGTTTAAGTGCTATGTTTAAATGTCGTTTTCAAAATACACACAACTTGCGTTTGCAACCCAGGACATGTTTAGCAAAACATTTAAGCAATATCAGCAGCTGTTGTTGATGACATTTGTTTCTGGTCTTTTGTTGTGTTTGTAGAACATCACCCCAGCATCTCAGCGCTCGGTGGTGTCCCCAGGACACGCCCTGAGTGGGACAATCCAGGTGCTTCTGCAGAGCATGCTGGACTCCATGCTTGGTCTGCTACAGAGGTCCTTTCCACCTGCACTGGCACAAGCTGCATCCAGCTCTGCAGCAGGTAAGATATGGACTGTTGAAACAGGCAGACTTCAATTCAATACATTCTTTCTGAACTTCTGCAGTCAAGAACAAAGATGATTCAGTCAGGGATGGGTCAAAGGGAGCTATTTGTTGCACATTTAAAAATCATGGATTTGTATGGTTATAGACTCATAGCGTAAGTACTTCATCGTAGTCAATGATTTGGGTGATTTTGTTGAAATGTCAACCTCACAGTGACTATAACCCTGAAACCGTTGTTTGTCTCAGGTGGTACAGATGATGGTGACCCAGTGGCAGAAATCCTGAACAATGACTCGTACTCAGATGATGAAGGGCCCTGTATCTTTGACACCCCCCAGAACAGGCGACGACGGAAGCAGGACGACTCAGGGCGTTTCCTCAACTTTGCCTTGTAAGTCAATAAATGCATTCTCAATTTCTAATGCTTCATTGGAAAAATTTACCTCTTTTAGTAAATATTTTCTTTGATTTGTCAGCCGGACAAAAAATTGACTTGAGATGGAATTGTCAGATTTGTTCAGTTCCAGACTTTTGCAAGTTGGCAAACAGGCATTTTAATTTATCAAACCTTATGGTATTTTTACAAAAGTGACTAGAACCTTTCATCTTGATTAATCTTTGGTGTCCATAACTTTATCCATTTTTGTCTGTTTGTAGATCTGCTTGCCACCGTGCAGCGACCCACCGTCCGCGGCTGCTGATCACCGGCCAGCCTGGCATGGGTCAGACCGCCCACCTGGCCCCTGCTGTGGTGCACCACCTGGAGAGTCTCCCTGTGTACACCATGGACCTGCCTGCACTGTACGCTGTCAGCGTCAAGACTCCTGAGGAGTCCTGCGCTCAGGTTAGGGGCTTAAAAACACTCATTTTTCCTTGTGGTAGAACAGGAAAACAATTTGTAGTTTAGAGGTTATATAATGGAAGTGCTTAGTCCTGGTATCATGATTTCAGAATGGTCACAGCAAAGACTGCAAAAAGCACTGCAAAGATGTCAAGATTTCCAGTAACTGGTTTATATGTAAATTGTGTTCTAGTCTTCTGGTCTATTCAGTCTGGATTTGAGGTTAGGACAACTTAGTGTTACTATTTGACATTGACCAAATGGAATTATACATGAATCAATCATTGGTAATCTGAAAGGATTTAATCCTTACAGTTCTGGGTAAGGACAATAGTATATCACTAATAATGTTTTGCTTTCTTTGCTTTTTTACATTAGATATTCCGTGAGGCCCGTCGCACAAGTCCCTCTGTTATCTACGCCCCCCACATTGACCAATGGTGGGACATTGTGGGTGACACACTCAGGGCAACCTTCCTCACGCTGCTAAGTGATGTACCTCCAACTGCTCCAGTGTTGCTATTAGCCACCAGTGAAGTGCCTCACATGGGCCTACCAGAGCAGGTAAACATGTCTAACTTTTTTTGCTGCCTTCTCCTGTCTTACTCTTAGATGGTAACTTTGCTGCTCAGAAATTTTATGTGACACAGCACATTTCAACGAGTGCAACAATTCTGGAATTTAGATTGTAATTCCTTCTGTAAAAGTGTCTAATATCAGGAGCTTGTGTCTTTTTCTTCATCCGGTTAGGCATTACTTCATTAAGTTGAAAACTCTGCGACACGATGAGTGGTTTGGAAGGGGTGGTCGTGGTTTTGTAATTTGAATTTCTTGGCGTTTGAAAAATAGAGAGAGAGAGACCAGCTCATCAAGGGCTGGGGCGTTTCTCCCTGTCTGCCACCCTACAGTTGGGTGATGGGGTACTGCTTTGTTTAAAGAAAGTTTCTGCCTTTGTCCAGGTACAAGACTTGTTCCAGGCAGAGTCAGGTGAGCTGTATGTTGTGGAGCCCCCTGGTAATGATGAGAGAAGAACATATCTGCAGCAACTCCTGCTGGAACAGGCTACCACTCCTCCTCCCAGGAAAAAGCAAGCAGGTGCAGCAAAAATACATTTTGTGTATCTTGTCAGTTACTGCTACTTTTGTATAATTTAAAGAGTTATGTTAACTGAGTTGTCTTATTAACATAGCTAAAAATACTGCATTTTCTGTTTATGTTTACCCAGTAGATAGTAATAAACAATTCTGACAAGCATTATCATTGAAGATATATGAAACAACAAGTGTTGTAGCCGACATGTCATTTGACAGAATTTTGCCGCTCATGCTGGACAAAAATTTTGCCCATACCGTCAACTTTGATGGGCAATAATTGCCGTGGAACGAGCTTGGCTTATCACAAAAATTTGAAGCGGTGCCAGAGTGTAGATCAGTTTTTATGCAGAGGTGCACTGGTGAATGCTAATAGTCAATAACTCTCCATCCGCTCACATGCAATCTCCCCAGTGTCCCGCATGTTGGAGCCGCTGCCCGTTGCTCCCCCGCCCGAGCCCCGCCAGCTGTCCCAGAAGGAACTGCAGGCTATTCACCAGTTCGAGGAGAGCATCTTCAGGGAGCTGAGGCTGTTCCTGCGCGACGTCCTGACGAGACTGGCTCAAGACAAGCGCTTCAAGATCTTCTGTAATCCGGTCAACATAGAGGAGGTAAAGTTAGCTAACTTAGCTTTGCTTAAAGCTAAAATTCTGGTTAAGGGTCTTGGTGTTAATTCAAAGGCTGCAAAACTTCAGGAATCGAGATTAGAAATCTGAAACAGTAGTTACTTCTGGGTAGAGAATCTTGAGATCGGTTTCTAACAGCTTTGTTTTTCTTGTGGCCAAATGTGATAATTAGTTGAGGTGTGAGATCAGGGCTTTAGCCAGCTCAAATTTTTTTTTCTGTCAGCCAATTACAATCGTCGCGAAAACCGCGAAAATTAATTAGAAGGACTGAACTGAGACCTTGAAAAACGGGTTTTAATGAGATTATCGTATGCGAAAGGGCGCAGACACACATTGTCAACAATCATAACAATAGCAAGACAAACAGTGTGTGGCTTTTACGGCCATGGACGGCGTCCCCAAGCCGCCTGTAGCTTTCACCAAGGATTTTTGTCCGTCAAGGTTGACGGATTGGTTTTAAAATTTTTCCGTCAGACGCAGCAAATTTCCGTCAATTGACGGAAAAACGGACGCTGGCGAGACCCCTGTGTGAGATTCTATGACACAAGCATGAAAAAAACAGGAACTGCAACACTTAATACATCTGTGTTCAGTGACCTATTTGGCATCCAATGTTTTGTCTCTATCTCGTTCTAATTAAACATGCACTGATCATGTGATCATCACATGCACAGGTGCCTGACTACTTGGAAGTCATCAAGACCCCCATGGACCTCTCCACCATGATGACCAAGATTGACAAGCACTGCTATGAGAACACCAGTGAGTTCATGACGGATCTCAACCTGGTGTGCAGCAATGCCCTGGAGTACAACCCCGACACAAACCCAGAGGGTAGGTTTCACATAGTTGCTTAACTTTTCTGATAAGATGAATAATGTCTAGGAGTGGTAATAGCTATATTCCAAAAGACTTTAGTTGAGCAGATGAATCATTTTTGACATCCTGCACATTACGCTTTCCCACTGAGGATGTTCCTGGAATGCATTGCTCCCAAGTAGCAAAGGCACAGATGTAGCAATACCTGATAGCACTTCTGTTATGAGATATCTGTCTCTATTGCAGACAAGGCTATTCGCCACCGTGCCTGCGCACTCCGGGACATGGCCCACGTCATCGTCACTTCTGAGCTGGACCCAGAATTCGAGAAAACCTGTGAAGAAATCAAGGAATCCAGAGCAAGGCGAGGTGAGATGACACAAAATGAAATTACTGTTGACTCTGCAAAAAAGATTTTATTCAACACTTAGTGGTTACTTATGCATTTGTACCATGGAAAAAATCACAACATATTTCTCTCTTCAAGGTAATAGTAGAAAGAAGCTTTATTGATATGACACAAAGTATAGTGACTTTCATATGGTGGACTATAGCATAAACTCTAGTATTCCACATACTTAATACTAAGCAGGGAAGGAGGGAATCAATGCAAAGTTTTGAGATGGAATGTTACATTATTAATGTATTACTTCCTCAGGCAACAACCCACTGACCACTGCCCCAGCTTATGTTCACACTCTGCCAAAAGCTGTGTCTTCATCAACCCCTAACGTGAGCCAGAGCACCTCAGGAACAACCAACTATGCTGCCAGACGCACCCTCGGCATGGAGACACCTGGCACTGCAGCGGCTGCGAGAAAGAAGAGGAAACGCAAGTCGGCGTGGGCGCGGGGCAGCATCGCCTCCTCCAAGAAGAAGCGGAAGATCAACCATGACGAGGACAAAGAGGGGGAAGATGCTGGGAACGAAGATTCCAATGACACCGTCATCACGCCAACACCCAATGGAGATGTCCAGAATGGAGATGACCAGACAGAAGAAGACAGAGACAGTGACAAGGAGAGCATAAGAAGTGGTCCCAGTCTTGCCTCCCATGATGTAAACCATCAAGATGATAATGAAGACTCACAGAATTCCTCCATGCTCAGTCTGGAGTCGACAGAAGTAGAGATGGACCAATCACAGCCTTCAGACGCAATCAACCAATCACAGCCTTCAGACACACACGACCAATCACAGCCTTCAGACACACACGACCAACCACCAGCCCTCCTGGGAGAGGCTGACCAATCAGAACCACTCACAGTGGAACAAGGCCAATCAACTACTTCAGCAATAGAAGCCAACCAATCCAAGCCTACCTCAGATGAACCACCAACCTTAGAACCTGAGTGTTCTGTTTCCCTTCAAGATGGTGAAGAAGAAAACGATGAAAAGGAGGAAGATGAGAAAGGTCAGTGTTATCCTGATTTGATGAACAAAAGATTTCGAGGTCCCCTTTCTGCTATGTTTATGCTATGCCCACTATGCTGTTTTCAGTCATTCTTATGCTCAGATGTTTCTGTTACAGATTTTATCGTGACGCCTCGAGTGACGAGGTCCCAGACCTCCAGCCTGCCCGTACAGAAGGTGGAGAAGGTGCTGCAGGTCCTAGAGGAGCCGACCCCAGACTTTGTCGTGGACAAGGAGGGACTTGGGGCACTGTTGGAAGAAACAGTGAGTCGTCCATCTTTGCAATAGGCATTGACTTGAAGTTCCATAAATCACATCCTGTTGATGTAGATATCAGACAGATGTTTGCACGTTTGTTAGACTGGTCCCAACTTTTTCCAGGTTTTTGATTCCAGAAGCTTGCTATGAGTGCTTTTGTTATTTAAGTATTGAGTTTGAAGTTTTGCTTGGATGTACAATGTACTTGTACTGTTTATCAGGTGCAGCTGACGGGTGGGTACAGTGTGGAGAGACTAGAGAGGCTGTACAGTGTGATCGCCAGGTGTATATACCAGTACAGGAAAGTGTACGACAGGACACAGCTACTTCAGGTAGGTGTATGCTTTAATCATAGACTGCTGATAGATGTCTTCCATCACCTATAGACTATATGATCTTCAGCTGTTTTGATATCAAACTACAAGATAGAAAAGAAGCTACAAGTCAGATCCTTCATTTGTTCTATTCACTGTGATGTTGCAGGGCTTGAATTACTTTTTTCTGCATACCTGTATTGGTGCAGGTGGCATTGCAAATTACCTGCACCAGGCAAATTTTACCTGCACCACTCTGAATTTAGGAAGTACGGATCATACCAAAATTGTTCAGGAACCATATGTTATATTTAATAGATGGTAACAGTCAATGCAGCTAATAACAATCCACATGCACCGACACCACAGGATATTTAATATGTATAAAACCTAGTAGTACATGGACCAGTGCAGGTTAGGTGCAGGTAGACATCAGAAATACCTGCACAGCTCCAATTTTACTTGCACTAACCTGCATATGCAGGTGGTATTTCGAGCCCTGTGTTGTTATTTACTGACGGATTCATTTGTTTCCATTGCAGGATCTAAAGATGGAAGTCCAAAGATTCTGTGGTGTGCCAGTCACCAAGTGTACATAGCAAAAGAGAGTTCTGTGGTATAACAGTTTGGATGCAAGGATAAGCCAACAGTGGGGGTGAAGTGGATGCATCAAGGTGAAACAAATGTGACAGCAGCATTCTTAGCACAGAAAACTTGTTTGATGAACTGGAAAAAAAAGACTTATTCTGAACCTAACTTAAAAACTGTTATGTCTGCAAATAAAAAGAAGACATGTCACCCAAGACCTATGATTGGAATGCGTCTCAATTGTTCCCCTACACAGGTTCAGATCTATTTCTTTTGCACATTAAATTTTTGGCTGGAACAGACAAGCAAAAGAAGAACAGAGGGCATATTTAAAAGGACTTAAAGTTGGCTTGGTCCAGATCATACTGTATCTAAACTGTTCAAAATGTAAAAACAAAGTATCTTATGGTGCAAACTTGGCACATTCCTGTAGGTAAGAATGAACTATAGATAATTATTTGAAGTCTGTAGCAACTATTGTATGAGGGTGATTTGCATGATTGTAAAGCGTTCATGTGAGCTATGGTATGTCCACAGTAATACCTCAATTTGTTGATATTTGTTAAGGAGCTCTAAAGCAGTAACTAACTGCATTGGGAGGGCTCTTTATATCAACCAGCCAAACAGGCTCTGTACTCATTTTCAAGAAAATATGCTAGTACTTATTTTTCACATCTTGTATTCCAATGAGTAATTGGTACATGTATATCCATTATAGTTGTACCTTTGTAATAATGAACTAGTCTTGATAGAACAGAACACATTTTCCATGGTCTTGTCCTGGAAGTATACGTGATAAGCATATCACATCATGGCTACACAAGGAAACCTTAACTAAAATTACAAAATGGGTGCTGCTGTTATTTGACTGTTTCTCTTCATGACATGTAGAAATGATAACCTGCGCCTAAGCCATCTCACAGGTGCCACAGTTTTGCAGATACTGCTATACAACTCACAGTATATTCTGTATGCCAGGTCCAGTATAGCATATTTTGTTATGGACAAGAATGGTAAATTATACGAAATATTATGCTGGACATTATAAAGATCATTGATATGGCCCACGAGGACCATAACTATTGTTATATTGAAAAGTGATTCAACAGCAAAATATCAGAACCTTTGGATCTATATAGGGTTTTTATTAACTTCCCGACAACACTACCACTAGATTTTTTATGAACACATTGTATGGTACAAAAATAGCAGCAAGAAAGTTCAAACACTGACTGTACATTTCTTGTTATTATGTCTTTCTTTTTTTAAAGAATGTTAATGGACTTTCAGAAATATGCAACCTTTAAATAGCATCTGAAGCGTTAAATGAACTTGCGTTTGGATCTTTGGGTGGGTTTTATACATTTTGTGATCCATTCCTGGTGCTTTCCATGAAGTATTTACATAGATTCTGATGAACATGGAACAACGTAACATATATACAGCATGCATGCATGAATTTGTGCCCACTTCTGCATAATATGTTTGTTTCATAAAACCACTGCACATTTGTTATTTCTTTTCTTTACACAGTCATGAATGTGTATGTGAGAGTGATTAAGCACAATATGTTTTGTGGAGTGAAATGATGAACTGGATGTGTGTGTTTTGAACTGCTTTACTACACAAGCCTTGGGATCTTGAATGGATGAATATTTTGCACATGTACAGAGCTTTGTAAAATTGCAGTGCGCCTTTTCATACCATGTAAAATTTAAAGCTAGTACCAATTACCTCTGAGATAAAAGTTGCTTGTATTGTTGGGAAAAGTTCAATATTCCAATAATTGCTTTTGTTTCTTTTGATTTCTGTTGGTTTGTTATGTATTGTCTTCATATTGAAACCCTGAATTGTCATAAGTGTAATACTTGGGTTTAATTTCACAGTTTAGTAGTGGTCTGATATACGGAACTTTATTTCCTTGGTACAGCTACCTCAGGCATCTTGTCTTGGTGATCTTGTTCTTATCTACACAATGGTGCTGATTTCAATGCAAATAAACCATTTTTACTTCTGCATCTGAGTAAGTGTTTTTTCATGTTTTTGATTTCTCTGACAGACCGAACATACAGAGAAACTATCACCCTCATACAAAACACGTTTTCTGTGTACACCGTGTCACTAAGTCTGGTTTTCCAGAGTGGGGCCCAGCCTTCTGTGTGTTAAAGAACAATGGATGGCTCTACATGGCAGTATGATCCAGATATCTTTTTTGTATTAAATTGACATGATGTATGTATACTTTGGATACTCCATTCAGTCACAACTAACCACTTCATAAAAAAATTACATATCAATTACTCTGAAACAGTACAGTATTATATTGAAATTGGAACAATATGGTAATATCTTATATTAGAAAACAAAAACTTAGAAGAAATCAGGAATGCAACTGCTAAGTCCAGTGCCATGTGTGACTTATTCTAGTTATCCACACCATTTTTACTTCAACATGAGTATTTACAGTTTCTGAATTATATCCACCATGTAGATATTTCATCCCAAATTTTGGGACATACTTTACACTGCAATACTGACCAAATCTCCTCATCCCTATATGCTTTGCCATATCATCCAGGTGGCCAAGCCGTGAATTTTGCAAATAGTACATTTTATATACAAGCTACATAATCACACAAATGCGGTCAGGCACGGCCACAAAGATTGGCTGCCTGTCCAGTGGACATTTCCCCCCATCCTCTCCAACCCTGGGGTTCAGGATCCTCCACGCGCACCTTCTACAGACGCACCGGTGGCCACACGGCCTCAGCGTCATGTTCGCTGGGCGATCCAGACACACCACACAGGAGTTGTCATTCTCTGTGTCCTCTATGAAGAAATGTCTCCGCAGGCTACTCAGCCTGCCACTCCTGCGAGGCTGCAGCAGGTGTTCGTGAAACTCCCACCCCTCAGCATCTGCCGGTACCTCTGTCCTTGGTGCTGAACTCACAGTCGGGTATGCGGTGAACCCAAGGGGTGAGGCCTGCACTGACGGGTTTGGTAACGGCTGCTGTCTGGACTGGTATTCTACAAACATGTCTCTGATAAATGTTTGTACACTGCGTGCTGTTTCCTGCAGCCAGCGCACGATGTGGTTAGCATCTGGTTGGTTGATAAGGTACATGAACAGCAGGGGAGAGGACAGGATAAGGATGTGGATAGGTATCATTATGATGGAACACATTCCATATAGCAGCATCCACAGTGTGCTGAACACAAAGGCAACTGCTGAGTAAACTGTATACAAAACAAAGGCAATGAGAACATATATCAGTGATACCAAAAGTGCAACACTTTTGATTAGCACAGAAATAACAGTTGCTCCAAACCACTTGATCCACTGCAAAGTCTTGTACACAAAGACAGGGGAAGCCATGAAATTGTCCAGACACCAGCACAAAAACTGCCCTACCCTCCAAACAATGAATGCCACCATATGGACAGGAACCAAGAGTACAGTTTTTACCAGATCACATACTGTCATTAGAAGTCCAGGATGCGTTCTTGTGTCCTGAGAGGCATAGCCTTCTGAATGTTCTGGTACCAATTTTAGAAGCTGTTCAACAAGAATACTGTCTGTTTTCCCAATTTGGCCCGTGTTGTGGTGTCCTGTTCCCAATTCCTCTTCAACCTTTTCCCTTAGAACCACCCTGAATGCTGCAGACAGTTCCTCAGGTAGTCCTGACTTTTCTATTGCTCTCTCTGCTTCTTTGATGTCTGACCGAGCCTTTTGCACAGATTCTGCTGCTCTTCTTATAGCTGCTCCCACATTCTGAATTTCCTTGCTGTCCATTTCTGGGTCTTGCATAGATGCTACCATCATGACGCACACTGCAGCCATGGTCAGGATCAGCAGGGGGCACTGCAAAGAGGAGTCATGAGATCATGTGAGATAATTCAGCATTATCAAGTCCACTGATATTGTGGATAATGTGATGAACATTCAACAGGACTTTGAAGTTCCTACTCGTTTTAACCTCCAAGAAACATGATTTTTGTACTTTCAAGTAACCTTACTGAAAATGATGGAAAGTCCTGCACTGTATGATTTACCACACACAGATATCATTTGAACTTCGTCTCTCATGTTACTGGTAACATTAACTGCCATGAAACAGTGCATCTTTAGTATCTCCAATTTGTACATTGATTAACAGAATTTTCCAATATGTACAAAATGTCATTGTAAAAACATCAATGGCAATATGCTGGTTTCAGTGCTTAACAGGATCTGAAAGTGAAACTGTGAGATCGCTTGGCGCAGTGGCAGGATTTGTGCCTCGTGACCGAGAGGTTGCGGGTTCAAATCCGGCTGCGTGTCACCGATCTTGTGCCCTTGGGAAAGGCACTTTACACGAATTTCCTCACTATACTCAGGTGAAAATGAGTACCTAGCTTCGGCTAGGGCCGTCCCTTGGATAGGACGTTAAATGGAGATCCCGTGTATGGGGAGAGTCACACCCCATGCACGTTAAAGAACCCCCACACGTGCGATGGTGCGGTGTGAGATGGAACAAACCCTTCTGTCTGGAGTTGGTGATTCACTTCAAATCACCCGGATGGAGGCCTGGCGAACCTCCATACCGTATCAGCCACACGGTGATTTACCAGCGAAAGGGTATGTCACCCCGTAAGGGGCGTTATAACCCCGCCGTGTAAACATGTGCGAACATGTTCAGGGCTCCCTTGGAAATCAGTCATCTAGACTGAAGGGACTACCCTATAAGATCAATCAATCAATCAATCAAAACTTCTTGCCCCAAGTGCCCCAATTATAATGTACTAGTACACTGTGCATTAAAGAATGATGTGCCTTGTATTTTTACACCATCATAATTGTTTTCAAAACTTAACTTAGTTTGAAATGTCACTGGCTGTTTGTTAGGGAGACTTACGTCCCCATTTCATTTTTGTCGTTACAAAAACTAGCATGTGGCAGAGAGCTGGACCAGGTTGTATGTGTGGTGGTGAGGGGGAGGGGGGTGTAGTTGGTCTGTACGATAGATCACCAGACCCCCATGGAGTAATGCATATGTTTCAGCTTCTAAAATTGATTAGACAGATATCTCATAGAGGGTTAGATTTAGCATGGCTACATTCTTCTTCACACAAACTGTAACATGTTGATGACGTTATTTTGAAACCTGAAAGCAACGTCCTTGCTGAAACTGAAAGCATCTCCCTTTCGTTGCGAAAATAACAAAAGCGCCAACTTACCAATCGGTGGTACCGTACTTGTCCCATTTCTACAATCTACGGTGTGTCTTCCTTTACAGTGCCGACTGTGATGAGTCCGTGTTGTTTCTGGCCGTTGTTGTAACGTTAAACATGTAGCAGGAATCTGTGCCTGACAGGCCGGGGCCTGAACAAAACCCAACAGCCGTTCGACAGGGTTCACCTTTGACCCACTTGGTAAGATATCGATATCCAATCGGGGTCGTCTCCATGGTTACAGCCGCGCCTTTTTTTTGGTGCGTGAGGCTATGAGCTGGTATTATCGGTTTTATCGGATATCCATATATCATAGAATCATGGTCCTCATATTGCAATTTTGTTCTTTGTTGTGTCTTTTTTTCTCGTCTTTGAAATCATTGGCAATCGTTGTTTCATCCCTGATATGAAGAAACTTTAATCTTTTCCATCCATCTTTTTCTATCTCACTCAAGTCACTGAAGCCTCACTGAAGGATATTGAGATCTACGGCATATTGGCTTCCGCTTATATTTAGGCTAACATTGGCGTTGATTCGTCATGGAATTAAAGGAACCAAGCAAATAACGCTGTGATACAAAAAGACACTAAATTTACTAATTACTGTCAGCAGAAATTGATCATTGATTTCGTAGTATTCGTCATTTTGGGAATAGCATCTTTAGTTTTTGTAATGAGTTATTGCAAACACTGTAAGATTCGCGGTGGTTTTATGTTCGCGTTTTTCGTACTGACCTCATCCATCGCGAAAATTTGTCAACACCCATTTTTCAACATCAAACCGTGCCTTAAAACCATCGGGGACACTTCGTTGTCTTCCTATGGCGAAATTAAATCCTCATGAACGTTTCTCCTTTTAATTTTACGGTATCTAGGACCAGATATGGACAGATCATAGACATGATAGAGGTAACACGGAAAGACCGCATTTCGCGCCAAGTCATTCAAAAGGTCATGGTTCACGCCAGCCTCGTTTTCATCCATTTCATGATGGTGGCAGGTCGTCTGCGGAACTTCAGTGTTTTGGTTTTAAATGTGTAGATTTTTCCCTTTGATCACAACATAGACGAACCATTCCCAACATTTTCGTATCTACATATAATAAGTTCCATCATGAACGCTGACGTGGAATTCCATATACGCCATAACTACACCTGGGCCAAGTTACCGGCCAGTGTCAAACAGGTAAGAAAAAATATGGGGAGGGGGGGCGAAAAGCTGCTTCAAAATATTTATGATTATAGATAAAATCTATAAAATCGATATATGACAGTCTGTATATATGATTATGACTACGTTGTTGTAGGTAATGAGAGTCATAACAGCATTACTGTTTTGTCCATGATGTGTGCTGTGTTGTTTGTAACTTGTAAATTTCTGCTTCTATCATGTGCAGGATGCTCATGATCTGTACCCCAGACAGTAAATGAGTATTACACTATATGTATGATGTTCTACATTCTGATACATGATTGCTCACATGCACTCATGCAAGTATGCACACAGACTCAGAAACACACACACACACACACACACACGCACACACACACACACACACACACACACACAGTGAACTGTGAATTTGCTTGTAATAATTTGTGCCCTATCATAATTGTGCCATCAGTAACTGAATTAATTACTTTTCTTACACCATTGACAGGATCATCATTGCCATAATCAAAATATCAGATGCAATTTCTATGTTCATGTCAGTTAGGACACGGCTTAATTTTGGCAAACATACCTGCTACTTAAGAGGGAATATGGAATGTTGAGGATCTGTATATCATATACTTAACTTTTATAATTTACTTACATCAAATAACTACTATTTTTCAACATTTTACATGTGCTAACAGTTTCAGTAGGAAGATAATTTCTTTGTAGAGTTTAATCAATAGTTTGAAGAGAGTGACATGTATGTATAATATGATGACTTCATGTCACTGCCCAGGCCATGGGGAACTCCCAGAAGGAGTATGAGAAGGCAGTGGTGACCTTCAGCATCAGGAACCAGCTCAGATACAAGGGCAACCTGGGTGAGTCATTGTTTCACTTTTAGGGTATAATGTTACAGACACTGCTATGAAATTATAATTGTCTGACAATGCATTTAATGTACTGATTCCAGAATATTAGTATTACTAGTATCAAGTATTTGTAATGTTCAGTTATGTTAATGTTCTACAAGCTACATATGATGCACAATTGAAGTTATTATGACAATCAAGTAGATAGATCAAATCTGATGAGTACCATAGATGACACATGGAATGATTGTGACCTTTGCGTGGCACTTGATATTAGAAGCTGTTTGTTGCTTTTGCATGTTATTCTAGTGTTGGTATGTAGAGTTGAAATAAAAACAAACCATGGGAACATTTCTTCCTGCTTTCTGCTTTGTGACCAACAAAGTGATTCTGTCATCAACTGAAGGATGGCCAAGGTATTTTTCTTTTCTGTGTTGACACTGCCACACCTCTCCTACCTGATGAGTGCATATTCCTGCAGTATCAGTGCTAGATGCTAGGCTGTGCTGCTGCACTGCTCAACATATTGTATATTATTGGTCTCAGTTGCTGCTGTGGTGCTGTATAGATAAGATGAGATTGTCATCACTAGTTCAACCACTCATTAAAACCACTTGAATAAACTTATTTTCCCCTGGCCTCCTGCAGTGTTATTAATACTTTGAGTAGATCCATTGTATTGTTTTTGTTTAAAACTATATTTACACATCCCAAGTAACATCAGGCAACTGTAAGATGGTTATGATGAACTCCCAATCCTTCTTAATAAGAAATTTATATTAAACAAGTTTTTCTATGGTATTGGTGAGTTGATAAGAAAATGTTACAGACTAGGTTTAAATTTTTTCAAGACATGCACAATTTTTCTTTCTTGTCATTAATTGTAGGAACATATATGAATACACACATGGAACGTATATGGACTGAATTTAACTACAATTGACTGTCAGTAGATACAATGTTACATAAGGGACACAGGAAGGAAACATTACAATGGAGGGGGTAAGGGTCAAGTAAACATCCAGTTTAAAAAACAAAACTCTGTCAAGTGGGGTAATTTTCCCACCCAACCAGGTGTTAAGCAGTGGATGCAGCCAGGCACAAGTAAAGTAAGATTTATACCCAGGGGGTTAATGGGTGTTTCACACCTGATTCCTCACCTGTAGCACACAGGCTTCATGAAGGTCATGGATGAATCTTACTGTAGAGCTGTCTGGTTTCAACTACTTGTATGATTGTGGATGAAATCACACACTTAAAATCAATGTACAGACCAGTTAGAGGTTGTACATTTGTATATGGTACTGTTTACTCAAGATTGTACCACTGTTCATAGACTTTGATCAATGTGAAACTATTTGTTATGTTGTTCTTTAGTCTTTTCTTGCAAACTGTTAAAATTACTAATAAATGTTCAATTGCTGTAGATGTATTTAGTATTTCTTATCTTCAGTATGTACATCTTTACTAGATTGTGTTGCAGAACTTGATACACATGTACATTGTATGTGTGAACCCTTCATTACATCATTGCCCTGTATACATTTTTATTGCTGTATGTGTACCTAACTGACTTAACAAGAAGTTCCCATGCCGAGTGTTATTTACTTCATTAAGAACATACTTTATCCCATTGGGAACATTTTGGTATTCATCCCTGGCAGGTGTGAAATAAGCTCTGACCAAAATGACAACATCTTGGAAGTTGTAACCATTGTCCTTAATAACTGTTGGGAGATCTACTCTGAGGTATAGCAGATACTCTCTTAAGTACACTTTCCAGCGTCTTTTGATTCAAAGCAGTCACTGTTCTATTTTGATAGGATCATAGCAATTTATTCTCTAGTAGTAACATGCATTGGCATAATACCGGTCATAAGCCTTATACCGGTCGATTAAAAATAGTGGAACTTAAAGAGATCTACACATGCAACAATAGTTATTTCTGAGGTATGCACACTTCAGACGTCTAGGTGTCCAATACATAATTTACAAAGCATCGATAACAATGCATTCGAAGACAACAAGGCCAAAAGTTTTCAGGTCATTTTCGGGGCTGGCGAGCTTGTCGTGGGACAAACACACTGTCACGTTCATCGCCAGATTTGTAGATAATAATCACATGTGCTCACGGCACAAGACGAGCATGATTCAACAGCAATCTTGAATTTCTTTTGGTGACCTACAACTCGTGTAAAAGTGTGAGGAACCGTTGCATAATAGCCCGGATCTACGGCTGAATGGGTCAAATTGAACGTACGCCGCCATTTTCCCGCCATTTTTAATGCTACGGCCAGCAGTAAAGTTTTACGTCATAGCGGTTGTGACGGACCAAAATTAAAAGAAAATTCTTGTCAGTATACGCCCATTTTCTCATGACTTTTTGTATGCTCATGCAGATTTTTGTTTTGTGCAACTACTAACAGGAAAGAAAGGAACAACAGAGGATGAATAAAGGTACATAGCGGCAGTTAATTGTGCCGTGTTTCGTTCGACCGGTATAGTGCACCCCCTTCCAACCACGCGCCCGTTCTCCGTGCAATTCCGCGGTGTGTTCCAATTACGATATTGTGTTTTTAGCAGGACCAGAGAGACAAAATAATTTACACAGAAGAAGTGGCAAAGGTAAGCTGTAACAGCAACATGTAACTGGAGAAAATGATGCGTTGATCATCGGTATTATGCCAATGGATGTTACACAAGTGTGAAAATACAGGAGACAAGGAAATCTCTATTTTGGAGATGCATTAAACTTTATGAGGCTTATCTTAATGTATCCTGATATGGATCATATGGATACAAAACTTAGCAGGTCATAACCCCACTAGCTCAGATTGTGCTGAAAGCAGTCTAAATTTTTGGATTAGTAGACATGAAGTTTTATTCTGTAACCATCAAATATCAACTTATACTGGCATTGTTGCAAAAACAACAACCAGAATAAAGTTATCTTATCTCTTATCTCTGTGCTTCTCACATAAGCTGCTTTACTGCTGTTTTATGGGCATTTTCTAACCACCATGATGGCATTATCACCATTCCCTGCTGGGTAATGGATCTCTGAGTGTAATGACTGTCTTAAATCAAGCAGGATTGCTGAAATTGTTGTACAACAAGACAGTGATTCGTAATTATGATACACAGTAAAGGAAGTGTACAAGATTAAGACAGCTTTACTCTTGATAACTTCAATGGTCTTGATTTCCCACTGAATGACCAAACTATTTTGAATATTAAAATATTCATTCACTCTATTCACTTGAAAGTACACAGACATGCTATTATATCACGCTTTAGCTGAAATTATAGCCTGCAGTCTGACTTTGTATACTCTCAGATGTGATGGCCTCAAATACGTCAGAAGGTAGTGAAAAAGATGTAAATTCTGCTGGACACTTTGCATTACAACATAGTAGCTTCTGTGTACGTCTCCTCCTTCAGCAATGCAGGGTGACAGAGAAATTGGCCACATCTTCCTGATGCCTTAATTTGGTGGCTCCCCTGCAGGGATGTCTTTATCCTGCAGTGCCACAGGGATGTGCTGGGGTAAAGATCAACATCCCAATACCCTAGCAGACATGTTGAGTTTTTGTTAGATCCAAGACATTGAAAGTGGCAGTCAAATCCTTCCCCTCTTTTTCTATTCATTACTTTTTATGTGCCATCTGGGCTGAAAATTATGTACTTGAAAGCTAACCTTTTATTCCAAACTGGAGAGTGCGACAACAAATAGAGCATGTAGATAGAATTACAGTCCTTTATACTCTCATACAGATTCATGAAGCTCAAGTAATGAATCTTGAAGCAGAAAACTAAATCCAGTCATTTGCATAGAATGACTGTTCCCTTGTATTCTGGGTATTGTTTTGATAAGGTTTTTGTCTTCTCCAGGGGTTGCTATCAAAGTGGAGTAGCTTGCTACACATTGAAACCAAAGTAATCTTGCTGTAATGGTTTGACTTTGAAATAATTTAAGAATACCGTTGTCAACAGAACTGCTGCCAATGTTGTGTCCAGAGTTATGTAACAAAACAGAGCGACATACAAGGTCCTGTCAGCTACACGTGTAGTGAAGTTTTGCACCAGTCACAGTGCCAGACAAGGAGAGAGAATGTCTCCCTTCCTGCTCCTTTCCCACACTTCAGACTTCTATGTAATGTCAGTTCGGAAATGCAGCGCACGACTACGTGTACATGGGGAAGAAAGGGTCAAGGAACCAAGTCATGGTCTCCTGCTTCATGCCCAAGTCTTTCACCCATGTCTTTCAATTGCTTTGAACTTTTACTTTGGGTGTGCCTTATCTTAAAACTGAAGTAGGGTGGGAGGAAGAAACCTTATGAAGTTGAGTCACTCCTCCTACTGAGATTGGTATCTTTGAACTGAGAATGTTCATATCATAATTGTAAGTGTATTAGTCATGACGCCCCTTCTTCAATCTGGAGTATTATCCTTACTGAATGTTCTCCTTTAGGGATCTTCGAAGCATGTTCTGAATAACTTTCCAACTGTTAATACCCGGCAGACAAAGAAATTCCAGGAACCCTTTGGTCAGTAGCAGTGGAGCATGTTTATGTAAGCACTTGTCATTTTTGGACAGTAATCATCACCAAAGTATAGCCCTTCAAAAATGTGGAGTCCGGCATTGTTGGTGCCACAAGTTGGTATCGTCTTGCCCACAGCCACTTTTGTCAGTCTGTGCCCCAGGCTACACCCCACTTAGCTGACTCAGCCGACCTGAACCAGCCTACCCCTGCAGGGTTTTAGTCACAGACTTTGTGCCTTTTCTCCAGTATTTGTACCAGACCAGCATTCACGATATGCAGTGTTTTATTGAACTTTGAAGGAAATGTATATCCTAAAGCATATTTGCACAAAGATGATGCTGATCAATTCTCACAGAAAAGTGATACTGAATAACTGATCAGTTTTCCTGCGGAGCTTTTGATAAAAAGTGGTCGGTGATAAAGTGTACAATGTGTATATAGTAATGATAGTTGGATGAGAATCATCACCAAATGATGACTCTAAAGAGGCACCTATAGATTCTTTTGCTTCTTTTAAAATACACATACAGGGCACAAAGCCGATGGCTTTTGTAGTGTAAAACAGTAATGTTGATCCTTTGATCCAGAAAATTTTTCTCTTTGTAAATCCTCCATAATTGATCCCCACGGGAGTTTGCACCCGACAATTGAAAAGGCACAAATTTAGGAATGTACTTTGAGATCCTTCTAATTTCAGGGACATTTTTCAGTGTAGACTAGAAGTCTACAATATGTGCTGTGGTTTGGCGTCTTTCATACCATGATTGCCTCTTACTAACCTTCCCCTTAGGCAAATGTGTCAAATGAAAGGACAGCCTTACTTGAAGGTCTGAAGAGCAACACTAGCCAATTATCCAGCCCTCATGCCAAGTATAATATCCCTATGTATAAGTCTTTCTATTTGGCCCATGACATTGTACAGATGAAGCCCGTACGCTCAGGTACAAACTTCAGAAATTACGTACCTCCCTTCCCTGCCCCGCCCCTTCGTCATCATTCTGCCCAATTGGCCCCTGGCACTGTCCATATAAGGGCAGGTTGTTGTTACACAGGTCGGTGCTGATTGGTGGAAGGGTGACTGAGCATCATTATCTCTGTTACTCACCCCAGGTTATATACCTTGTCACCCTGCCTGCGTTTTAGTGGGTGTTATCGCATGCTGGTGTTGACATCAATTTGGCACTCTTATGGTCCAGTCTCAGTACGTTACGGCAAAGTTTACCCATTGGATGTGACTAGGTATAAGGGGGAGTCATCTGTTAGTCAACAGCTTGCTGCGTGTGGTCAAGTCTAGTTTTGAGGACTGCAAGCCAGGGGAAAGTTGGACTGTCCTGGATGTGAAACGTGGTGGTCTGACAGGTTGCTGAGGGTACGAGACAACCATCTCGGCTATTTGTATACTCTTCCCTCTGGATGTGTGGTTTTCTTGAAAGGTCTGAGCGTCTCCAAACAACTTTTGGTCGACTTTTCCACTTGGAGGATCAGCTTGGAGTTCACTCGAGGTGGTTGTTACTGTCAGCAGAAGTGTGAATTGAGTGAAGGACTGTAAATATCGTAAACATGCCCCTCTGTGTGACTTGCAGTCTCAGACTTTCAAGTCAACCAAAGTGGTGATATTTATTAGGTGGATTAATGAACTTGTGGAATAGTGAGAAGTTCAACGTGTGGAGCCCACAGTTTGTTTGGATAAAGTTGAGTGTGCTCTCGTGTGTGGAGCGCTGGGGAATGCTCTCTTTCAAGCAGAAAAAGGTAATTTGTGTTGCCCCCTACAGTCGCTGTCAGGCTCCATTTCAAGCTTTTCCTAAAGTAATGGCTTCATTCAGGGAAGCACAAACAGTTTAAGTCTTGGAAGGACAGGACTTGTATTGTGCTCCTCCTTTCTTCAGATCCAAATACTGGAACTGCCATAAACACGACACGGTCATGTGTATGTTGGCTATACTCGTGCTGGCATGTGGCGTTACAGCGATACACGTCACGGCTCAGAGCACCACCAGGGATCTGTATCGCTCCGGCAGTGGACATTTGAGTGCCGAGGGCTGCACTTGTAACTTCCTCACGTACGGCAGGGACAACCAGCAAGCCTGTTCACAGTCACAGCACAAGGGACCAGGTGACGGTGAGGAGGATGACAGTGACTTAAAGAGGCAGTTCAGAAATCTGCAGAGGAGGTTTGGAGGTGTTGAGACTCGTGTATACGAGGTGCAGACCAAGCAGTTTGATCTAGAGAAAAAATTGCTGAATGATAGTTTGCACACCAAAGACTTGGAGATACACCTCCATGAAGAGTTGGGTCTGTTCCGTTCTGAGGTCCAGAGGCTAAAGCTGGAACACCAAGACACAATAATCAAGTATCTGAACACTTCCGTGGCACTGGAGAAGCAGAAGCACAGTAGCTCCAGTGATCAGGGCTACTCCAGCGGGGACAGCGTAGATTTGACACAATCCATCGCTGACCTTGACAACAAGGTTGGGTCTTTACAGCTCCAGCTGCATTCACTGGAGACAAAGTTGGACGCTCTGAGCAAACTTTACTCCTCGGGAGAGATTGTGGCGCTGAACGATGAGCAGGGACGACAGGTAAGATTTGTCTCAGTCACAATACATGTACATGTAGGATCGTATTACAACTGTAGAAGTTTTACTACTGTAAATGCAGAAATGTTCGCGGTGGATTAATGTTCGCGGTTTTCACGGTGACCACTATACCTCGAAATTAAATCCACCGCGAACATTTTTCTATTGTGGTATTAGACTGCAGTCTTTGGTGTAACAGCGAACTTAAATCCACCGCGAAAAGTCCTTTTTCCCGCTACCGCGAAATTAAATCCCCGCGAACTTAAAT
The DNA here is from genome assembly GCF_000003815.2 of Branchiostoma floridae. NCBI lineage: Eukaryota > Metazoa > Chordata > Leptocardii > Amphioxiformes > Branchiostomatidae > Branchiostoma > Branchiostoma floridae. The sequence goes on along the minus strand of NC_049980.1, from coordinate 24,288,728 downwards.
GCATTTACAGTATGCTCCTGTTAGTGGTCTGTCAAAGATGTAGCTTTTGCAGATAGAAGGTTGTTTGAAAGTTTGGTAGAAAGTTTTAAGATATAGAGCATTTGACCTGGACTCTGCAAATAACAAACTTAGAAATATGTCTTCCTGTTATCTTCGGTTACTACTGTAACAGAAGTTTTTCAATACTCCCTATTAGTAAGAATTTTCTAGTAAAACATTGCAGACCTTATCTGTGTTGCACAGGGGGGTAAATTCAAAAAGTTGACATATAGGTTGCATGTCATTAGTACACAAGTGTTGTTATCAGTGTCAGACAAAAATGCACAATGAAAAATGTAACGGAAGTTACAATGTAATTTGTTTCTCCTCACAGGGTCGTAAACTAATCAGCCTGGAGAATCGAATAGTTGAGCTGGAGAAAATTGTAGAACAGCAGTCTGCACAGTTAAGACAGGTGAGTCAAGCCAAAATACTTAGAAAATCATGAATATTTTTAGCAATACGACAATCCCTCTTACAGTGTTCAGTACATAGTGTCTGTTCCTAGCCTCCACCAGGCTCAGTGGATCAGTGGTCTAATAGTAGAAATTGGACAGAGTCAATAGCACGCTAGGGGAGTCAGCCGTCCAGAGGACTTATTTCCTCACCGCTGCCGGGCAATACTCTTAGGCCAAATAACTCCTACTAGGCTTTATTCCTAACATGGCCAAAGTCCCCTATTTCTTTTCGGCCAGGTGGGAGTCTGGTAGAGACTAGTCTGTCCCAATCCAAGTTTTAATGTGTCAGACTTTTCAAGTCCTAATCAAGATAATTGCAGATGTTTTCGAAGGTTCAAAGTTCAACACATGTAACAAAACTACCTTTCATAAAGAGTTTGAAAAGACTGTAAAATTACATTGTCCCTTTTCTACATCACTGCACACAATGATAATCTCATGATAGTCCATTTTCCAACAGTCCCCTAATGAAAACAACACAGCCTTTGAGCATGGTAATCCTCAAGATACCTGTTGTGAAAGAAAATTGCATTCCTTATACTACATTATGTTGAAGATAAATGCCCAGGTAATGCTGTGTAGTCTGTAATGTTAAAGTAAACACACTCAGACATGCATGTGGGTTGTATCCCTCCAATGAAATAGGAACCCTATGTATCACCAAGCTATTTTGTAGTCAATATTGCTGAAGAGATTGCAAGTTAAGGAATATTTTCAGTCAGGGTGACAACTGGTAAACACAAATGTTGCTTGGGCTTGTGCTAAGATAGTTTAATCTACTATAAAAATAGTATAATTGAACAGGGGCAAATTGTCATCATCTGAGGCAAATAGCTGGAGTAAAATTGACTGAAAAACTAAATGTGATCAGTCGTTTCAAAACATTTGAAAACAGCACTGCAACATTTTCAGTTGAAGTAATTTTTTCAGCTGAAGCAATAGTTTCAGTACCCTGAAAATGTAGCCAGTACACTCAAACAAGGTTAAGCTTAAGGTGTCCTGAAGCTTTGATATGGTTTTTAAACTAAACAAAGTGCACATCCTGCCTTATAAACCATGCCGAGGATTCAGTTCTCATCACTGGAAAGGTCATGTGTGTTGATGGGATTAGAACCCAGGACCTCGGGTAAATCCCAGCAGGAAATTTCTTGTAGACTGTTCTGTAATGTGCCTTAAAAGCTCTGCTGGTTAGATTATGTGCAAGTTCTGGTACCTCCCCTGTTGTTAACAGTTAGCAGCTGAGAGATTATAGATGTCTTGTAGTTAGAAGAGGTCAAAGTGGCGGCAGGGTGAAGATTGATAACTACAGTGCTCTTCTGACCTTGGTGATTTACTCAAAAGTTTGTACCCTTTCTCATTTAAGTAGCCCAGTGCATGGTTGTGATGTTCGTTGGATTGACCGAAGGAGGCCATTTAATAAAAAAAAAGGTTGTGCTGTGAATTTAAGAAAGTTATTACCTGTTGAGGGAAGATCATTGTTTGCAGTTGTATAGAATTGGAAGCAAGAAATTATTTTGATGTTACCAACTTAGAGCACATGCATATGGATTCAGCTTTAACTTGACATTATGATAACCGGCATTCATTTTCCAATCAAGATTCTGGATACCTGAATGTCAGGAAAGAAATACTTTTTATGGATGATCATGATGTACTAACTTAACGGTAAAGTCCATGCAAAATGAAGCACAATGTAAAATACAGTCCTATCTAGGTGAGAGGTAACTGTTGTGTTCAGTGGCAGTCAGCAAGGATATATGTCTACATGAAGTATCCATATCTGTAGATACTCCTGGATATGCATCAACTTTTTGCAGCACTATTACACTAATGTACAGTGTGTACTCTCTTGTTCCACTTTTGTAGATAATGGGTTTCTTACATTGTGACCAAGAAAAACATCACCTTGGTGTGCCATTAAATTCTAGCTTATTGAGTTGAAAACCTGTAATGAGTACAAAATGGTAAAGATTGCATTTGTTGTCTGCATGTTTTTCAACACCGAGACAACTAAATAAGTGCATTACACACCCTGGCATTATGTAGGGAGTAACAGGCTGGAATGTCAAAATTGTGTCTAGGGAAATGAGAATATTGGAGAAGATAAGAACTTGTCCTGTGATTGTCTCCAGTTGAAAGATGTGGTCTAAGTAAGAAAGATAATCGCAGATGAAACTGAACAAAGAGACCAACATGCGAAGCCGTATGTTTTCCCCTGTGTTCCTATCACATCTGCACTAAATCTGGACAGTCCCTCCCCTGAAATTAGCACCTCCTTCAATTAGATAATTTAAAGGCCTTGCAGTTACTGTTGAAGATTACTGTAACACTGATAGGAATGTAGATAACAGATACAGCAGGTCTAATCATGGTCATCTGATAGATCAGTTATCTAGGTGATGGGCTCAAATGAATCAGAACAGGACACAGACAGATCAAGGTGCTTCGATTTGTGTCCTGTTCTTTATGCTTCAATTCAACATCTTTTTGCAATGTGCTGTAGCATTGACATGCACAGGCATCCAGTGCACCTGGTATGACTGTATGCAAGCAGCAATGTTGAATTTATACATTTGCAAAACAGTTGCATCTTTGACTGTGCACACACAAATTCTAGCAAGCACTGCTTCAAGTTTAATATGCTACTAGTCTGGAAGTGATGTCATAGCAGTGACCTCATGATTAAACTTGTGACATCATCAAGTTTGTACTGGTATCAGTAAGCTTCAACAATCTTAAACCATCCTGTAAAGCAAAAGCCATTTCTGTTGTTGTGTGTCTTGACCAATACAAAAGGTGCATCATATATACCATACTGCAATGTACAGTAATGTACTGTACATTCTATTTTCCGGGTGTTCATGACGTGTACAATACACCATCATCTTTTGGTCTGATAACACTGGACAGACCTCAAGTTGTAACATCAAAAGGTTAACACAAGTGAAAGATGGCATGACGATTCTTGCACCCAGTCCACGCAGGTTAAACCCCTGTCGGACGGGCTTCATTGTGCCTCGGCACGTTACTGCAAAACGCTTGCACGGGTCAGGGGAGGAGGCATGGCTGGCACGTCCCACACAATGGGCAGCCGTCCCTACACCTGCCCGCCGGGTCAGAAGGCTGCGAGGCAGGCCTAGATGTAGCGTAATTGTGCAGAAATCCATGCTTGCAATGCTGTCCTGCAGGCTGGCAGGCCTGGTCAGGGGACACTCACCACAATCCAACCTTTGTGAACCTCCATTCTTAACATTGTTCTCGGCATAAACAAAATATGGAAATGAAATGGTTTATTGTTGTTGGTGTCCTGAAATTGGAGCAAGACACACTCAGATTTCAGTGTCTCTAAATTTGTTGTCTGTAATTATGGTAAATTGTCTTAATCATCATTAATCACTTTCATTAGTTGCATTGTATCAATAACATGGTCTTTGGGCTTTTGTCCATATATAACAGTCGCTTTAGATTATTTTGTGTGCCGGTTGCAAAAAAAACAAGGGAAAAATACTGAATCAGATGCAGGTTGAGCAAGTTGACATTTGAAAGCACACCTGGTCCAGTATCAGAATGTACATTTATGTCCAGGTTCTTACTAAAGAATACAATCAAAGAAGAATTTGCCCATCCCACATCAGCTATCTGCTAGCAGCAAAATGTTGTACTTAATCATTATGTTATCACAACATAAAGCAGTACCCATATTTATATTCCAGTAATTATGTGTGTGTCATTTTAATGTAAAGCAGTACCCATATTTTTAAACTCCCCAGCTAGCAGATCTGATGAAATGTATAGTCTTTGCAGTCTGTTGTGAAAGTTACTATGTTCCTGTCATGGAAACAGTGATATGAAAGGAACTTGATATCAATTGCTTAGCAAAGTGAAAACAGGCAGCAAGCCATTTGATTAAAAATTGCTTGCAAATATTAACTTTCAATGGAGTGTACTTATGAATGTCTCAAAGTTTCCGATCGCAGGAAATTAGTTTTCCACCCTCAGGCTTAGATCAGTCACAGCCTTATATATACTGACTGACTTTTTCATAGCAACAAGACTAGCCAGAGAACACCAAGTTGCAACTATTGTGCCTCATGACTTAAGATAACATAAAACTTGTATCTCTGCCAGAACAACAATAAAATCAGATGGAGTATTTCTTTTGAGTCATTTAGCTTGGAAAAAGATTACTTTCTCCAATGAAATTTCACTTCTTCAGAACATATCGCTTTCTCCAAAACTGGATTTAATTGCATTTTTGCACTGTACTGTGTAATATGGTAGCAAAGGTTGCAAAATAACCTTACTTGTAAGTGATCGTTGAAGTTATATAAATGTATATATTATGTGTGTTTGAACACAAATTGGAAACTTGACATCAGATTGTGTATGTGTTTGCAGGTTCAATACAATGTGACATTAGAATGTGCATGTGTTTGCAGGTTCGGTACAATGTGACACTATAATCTGTATTCTGTATGTGTTTGCAGGTACGGTACAATGTGACCACAGTAGCAGCAGTATCCCCCCATGTGGAGGGTAGGGAGGTGGGGAAGGCTCTGGAGGAGCAGGTGAATGCACAGGCTGAGCAGCTGGAGAAGCTGAACCAGATAAACGAGAAGCTGATCGTGAGGCTGAGGGACATTACAGACTCCTACTCTAGAAACAATTCAGGTGAGTCCTTATCACATTTTCAAACTCAGCACCATGACCACAGAACCAGGGCTGTCTCCAGGAACATCTTGGGACAGAAATTTCCTTGTTGAGAATAAAATAAATCATACCAAAAAATACCATCTGTCAAAAAAATCTGAACTTCAGTGTGCTTTATAAGTTTTAATGACAGATGAGGTACCAAACAAGGAGTGGGACAAAAAAGATTTCTCCTTAAATACAACATATACATAATTATTGTATAATATTATGTACAAGTATGTGCACTAGTATACAACCAGCTTGATCATAAATAGCCACAATCTACATTTTTGTATGTTTCCAAAAGTTGTAATGAAAAGTGCAGACACATTTGACCATTTGTGTCACCAACCTTTTTTCTCCTCAAGGGGGGCAAAAGATGGGTTTGTCACCCAACAACAGAAAAATTCAGCTGCAATGATGTGAAAGCAGGGAGTCTCCCTTTGCTTTGTTTTCCTTGTCATTTATTTTTAAATTCCGTAAGTCAAAACCAGACATTCCAATTAAATCAGTCAGCACTCTTTATGCAATACCTAGTTTTGGTGTCTATGAACCAGTGTTTCCATAGTCTTTACTATATTCAGTTCTTCAAGCCTCAGGTGTAAGGAAGCACAAAAGTGTTTGTGTACCTAAGTGCCATGTAGTGTGTTGTAGTGTGACTGATGGGCTTGTAGGTCAGACAAAAACGTTAGCTCGATTGTGTCCAAATACCAAGAATACTTAGGTGGAGATCAAAGTGGACTTCGGTTTGTCAGGCAACATTTCTTTGAAATTTTAAACTCTGATCTGTAAATGTATTTAAGACTAATGTATAAATCCCCAAATTTGAACTTCAGGATATTATATTTCTGCTTCAGTGACATTGTATGTGAGCCATGACCTTCAGGAAGTCAGAGTTGAGCATGCTACTTAGGTGTGGTTCATGTGTCAGCATAATTGTACGGTTCCAAGATAAAACCTATCATTTATTTGAGAAGAATGTTTCTACTCGTGTTTTGGCAACACACATGTCCAAAGTCATTAACATGTCTCACCCATAACCTGGAGAGCCCTGGTGAAAAGAGAAGTGTCCATCCTAAAGATTCCTCATACATTTGTACAGGGTTATTTTTATCATAGAACTGAAGAAGATAGATAAAGGGTACCAGAATAGGTCTTAAAATTCTAAACAGACATGTTTGTCCCCTGCACTGTAACCTTTTGAAGAGCTATGTTTGTCTTAAAGGTTTGGGAGGGGCTGATTCCAAAGGAAACAGTGCTCTAAAGAAATTGAAGGGAGTGTCTGTAGACTTTTGTAGACAACAGTGCAGATATAATGGACTAAGTTACTCGCAAGCATTCATTTTGCAAAAAGCATATTGGAGAGAAACTTTAACAATAGGCTCAGTGGCAATTGTCTGAAGTTGAAATGCCAGGATACAGGTGTGCAGAAGTTTTGAGTAATTACACGGACTAGTGTCATCTTACAATACTGTGGGTAAGTATGTCATGTCATGTCAAATGTTAGCTCAGATACCTGCAGAAGGTAGTCTGTCATTATATCTGAGCCATATGCTTATTACTTTCAAGTTAATGTAAGAGCGATAACAAGATGGGTTGGACAGACATGTCAATGTTTGGTAGGGAGACAGGCCTTATAATAATGGAAGAATTCAGAGTAGATTTTATAAACTACATGTAGGGACAACTTGAGTCTACTAGTATTTTCTATTCTGAAAACTTTAGATGTTGCTGCGATAGCATTTAGTCTGAGTCAACACATTTATATTAAACAAACAAGCAAAAGTTTATTTTTTACCAGTTTTTGTAAAGTACTTTTTATGAAACGGTTGTAGAGTTTTGTTGGTGAGGAACGTAAGTCATTTTGATAGCTTTAAAGACATCTACTCATTAAATCAATGCCCTCAGACAGATAGAGTACTTTAGGTACCATTGAGTTTAGAGACTCTATGGTAAGGGATGAGTCAGTGTTAGCCCTTTGGGATGTCCATCCTTTGTACAGGAGACAAGAGACATGAAACATATACCAGGTGAAGTAACTGACCCCAGGGTCCACAAAACAATGTCATGCAGGGACAGGTTGGCTCATCACTAATTCATTTGGTCAAAGAAGTGATGACCACATCAGTATTCTATACTTAACATAATAACATGTACATTGTAAGATCAAGGAGGTTAAAGAAAGAGTGATTCTTTAACCTCCTTGGTAAGATGTATGCTGTAGTGTGGTCAAGACAAATGATGACAAACTTTTAGGTGATCTAACATAGTCTTGATCAGGTGAAAATGTAGGGTAAATTGAAGTTGCCTAGGACTTATATTTTCTCTTTGTTATTAAAAATTCTGTATTGTAACTGTACAATGTACATTTTGTATAAGATAATTATAGAAGGACAAATCTGATAGCATCACTTAGTCTTGTATCATTTGAAAAGAACACTTTTTATTGTTCGAAATTCATGATCTTCTAGTTCTGTTGTAAAATGATTAGAAACAGAAGATGTGACATTGAATAGGCTCCTGTTACAGTTTTTGGTCAGGTATGAAACATAATCATGATCTCAAGAGACAAACATGCTACCCAGCTGTACTTAGCATAATTGATCAGCACTTCATCATATATACATGAAGCAATTATTGTAATGATCTTATGTTGCATTAATACGTCATACTCTGTCAGACTTGGTAATGAGGTCAGGGGATCAACTTCTTTTCCCTTGGATTCCTAGAACTTACATGTACTTCTAACTGTCTGTAACTTGCACCTTAAGAAATACATCTGATTAGTCACATAATTCAACTGTAACATCTATTTTTGTTGTGTCTGCAAAGGGTTTGAAATAGGTTTCAAGTTCATTTATTTATTTTTGCAATGTCAGCTCTTTTTAGTCATTGTGTCACATCATCCAATATGAAAAGTTTCCTACATCTAGGCAAGAGCTAAGTCTTGTCTTTGTTATTTGTATAGATTCAGAACTGTTATGGAAGGGTGTCTTGATTCTGACAATGTTTATTGCTTTACTAAGGAATGACAGTATCACAGTAACCGAACCTCCCCTCAAAAGCTTCTATGTATTTGTATAGATGACTGACTGTCTTAATTCTGATCCCGGAACCTCCCTGATGAAAATTTTCTGTTCAGGTTTGATCCTTTATGTAAACATTATTGAAGTTTGCCCAGTCTAACTGGATGCCACATGCATGTGTTCGGAATATTGTGTATGTAAATGAAACCCCTGGTGTTAAGTTCACCTTACCAACCTTCTTATTAGCTATAGGAGGATGCATAAAAGAACTTTCAAACTTCACTAGAAAGATCACTGTTGTGTGTGTTTAGTGTGACACAGGTTATTTCAGCAAATTTTAAAACACCCCTCAACTACAGGGTACGTTTTTAATCTCCTGGCAGACAATCCTGACTGGCTCTTCTCTCCTCACTTTTAATGCCATCCTCACCCCCTGTTGATGTCAACAAGCCACCATTAAAATTACCTGCTAGGCTAATGAGATAACACAGTTGTGATACAGCCACTTGACTTTTAAGTTAATTGCAAAATTATTTTGACAGGCTATGGTCAAATGGACTGTCTTTAAGTTTCCCAGGTCTCTATCACTGGAAATCATTTTTCATTATAATAAGACTTTACAGAAGACCTTGTCCAAATGAATGATATAAATCAAGCTCAGTGAAAATCTGCAGAAGGATAGATATAATGATGCCAGTAGAATGAATCTAACTGAACTGTGAGTTAAACTTTAAAGTCAGTGAGTCATGTTTGAGATGATCTCAGTAACACAGTCATCCCACATAGCTGAATGTCTACCTCAGTCTGGATCTGCAACACATACATGTAGCACAATGGCATGGCTGGGCCATTGTACCTGACTCTCTGTGCAAACAAACAGTGCTTAGGCACATGTAAGTCATGTCTGACTCAGTGGCCAAACATCATCCTGCCTTCTGACTGAGGTGTTTACCGGTGCTTCCAATGGGAGGATTAGCATCAAACACGCACACACCTGTCAGAGATGTTTAGGGTGTGGGATGCACATTTTGTATACTTTTGAGTTTGAGTGTAGAAAGGCATTTCAGAGTATCATTTCAACAGAGTGAAGTTCTCATCTTTTACAACTTGTTGAAACTGCAGCCTATAGCAAATTGACATTCAATAGGTGAAAATGACTAATGGGCGTTTGACATATTTTGCCAGTTATTGTTGAAGTTGTGCAGTATGGACTTATGCCCAGTCTGCTATATATAGTAGCACAATGATGTACATGTTGGCAGGGAGAGGGAAGGGGAATGCGGTATGTCCCCTGATCGCCTGAATGAGGAAGGATTTAATATGGAAGATCTCCAGCAGGGAAAATTGTCAGTCATCAGGTCACTTCCCATCTCCTGTCCTTTGATCTGGAGCCAAAACTCATAAACCATTTTGATACTTCTTGTGACATTCATTTATGGATAGAATGTTTTCATAACATGTTTTTCTTGTCACTATTTCAATAAAATGGTTAGATATCCAAAATTACAATTTTCTTAAGGTTATCTGTCATTCCTTGGACGCTGCAGCTGTCTGCAAAATTCAACTGACTGAATGTGCATTGAAAGCTCCATTTAAGGGCATCTTGATATGAGGCAACCAAAGAAATGTCAATATGTCATTCAAGATGTTGTAAATTATTTCACAAGAAACTTGTACTCCTCCCTTCCTTATCTGTGCTGTAAAGGGTCTTTATTCAGCACAAATGTTTTCTATATCACACTGGGACATCGTGGTTCCTCTGGTTTGGAACAGTCTAGTGTTTTCTCATTTGTGGTTTAGCTCCAGAGCCGGTGCAGTTCTTTGAAGCCTTTGTTAGAATTTATCAAGAGGAGACAATCAGCATATTGGTCCCCTGTATGGCTGCGCTTGTTTGCTAATTTCTGGCTGTTGGTAGCCTCTGGTGCAGTCATTATCTGTCTGAATGAACAGACTGAAGATAACAGATGAATCACAAGACATTGTCTGTGTGGAGACACAAAAGTTGTGGAAAATTGCACTTGTTTTAGTCTTTTAGAACTAGTACTGTTAACGTTACTGCACTTTGACTTTAAGGAAACACCAGTGACAAAAGCAAACTAAAAGACAAACAGTTCCATGGGTTTTGTATCATAACTTGTAACCTTGTGATTTGATAGAAGACATGATATGTGTCTGTTTGTAATACTAATAGTACCATAATCATATAAGATGCGGCAGTGCCAGATTGCCAGTGATGTCAGTATACAGTGTAGTAAAAAACATGAGAGCGGGGTTCCTCGTAAGCTGTGATGGGGTGTCAATTTTCTTAAACTTGTAAGGAGATCATGAGTGATCATACCATGCTGTTTTGCTATTACATACAAATGTACCTTTAAATGTATGCAATTGTTGGGACTTTATTCTAAAGATGCCATTAATCTATTGATTTAATGGCTTACTATCAAGATCGTAAAAAAGGTACAGTTACTGTATGGTTTTCAAAGGTCAAAGTAAGGAACCTTCTTGATAATTACAGAATAATTCTACCATTCTTAAGTAAATAACCCGAGGGAAAGTGACCTATGATGTGACAGACTACCACTGTGCTCATGCTTTTGATCATTACTGTCTTTGATGTGCAGCTTGCGATACTTTCATCACAGTAAAGCAAGTAAAGGAAAGGAAAGGTTACTGTCTGGATTTTTAATTAAGGTACCAGAAAGAAATTTAAAAGTTACCTAAAGTATCAAAAAATTTAATGCAACTTTGAAGATGGTATTAATTTTTCATGATGGTCATTAACTCAAGGTACTTAACAAACATTACAGCTGCTTTTATATTCCAAATTACCCAGATTGATTCAATAGAAGCTATGCTGAAGGCAAAGTGTTGAGTCCAAGACAAAAGAATTCCACCAACGCAGAGCCTTTGTCTGATGATGGGGTTTGTGGGGTAAACAATTTACAGCCGTGAGCCATAACCGGGGGTCATTCCACCTCGCTACCTGCTGACAGGGGGAGCAATTACCCATCATGCACCCCTGCTGGGATGTAACGACCACATTATCTCACATCTTAACGAGGAGAAAAATATCCATGTATGATAAGAGTTATTAAAGATTCAGATTAATTGATCATGGATTCAACAATGTACCAAATTGTTTTTAAATAATAAAGACCACTATGATCATTTCAGCTCTATGGAAAATTGTCACAATGTAAGTCAGAATATGATAGCTTTATGTATCTCAACTTGCTTGTAGTGCAACTTAATGATGATTGATTTCTTCATTAAGAAGTACTGTATTATGTAGCACTACGACTGATGTGAATCCATTCTCAAATGATATAAATGTATTTGCATACATGTAAGTTCTGAGTTGCACATTCAACTATTACAGAAATGCACATTAAGCTACCTAAAATATCATGGTGACAAGGTTTATTCTAAGCCTAGTATCCACATATAAAGACTATTCATTGTGGTAGAAAGGTCTACAAAATGAAGAATTTTGATCTACATGTATTTACATTAAAAAGTAGAGAGTCTGAGTAAGATTCTAATGCTGTTTTTTTCCCATTTTGGTGTAGGAAATATCCGTGACTGTTACGACCTGTACCAGCGAGGTTACAGACTGAACCATGTGTACACCATCCCAGAGGACCCGTACCTGAAGACCCCAGCCATCCCTGTGTACTGTGACATGAAGACAGCTGAGGGGGGATGGACTGTACTGCAGAGGAGGTTTGACGGGTAAGACTTCTAGGCAACATTCATGTCCTACGGTTTATTGTTCACTTCTTTTCAGTGTGAGGCTTTGAGCCTAGGTAAATTCTGTCAATGATTCTCTTGTGTATCATCCTTGTACAATCATCCTTAATCTCTAAAGCTGTGACGTAATGAGTTAGGATGGGAAAGAATGCACAGTTGTTTGAAATTATAAGATTGATAAAGAAACTGATCACAAGGCTTTTTGAAAAAGTTCAAACTACACTTAAGAGTTGATTCACTATACGAATATTTCGACCGACTTCTCCACTCTTGGTCAGGCATCTGACAATGCAATATGGATGAGCCTTCATGCTGAAACTGAGTCTTGTTCTTTTAGGTCGGTGAGTTTCGCTCGCAGCTGGACCGACTACAAGAATGGTTTTGGCCGAGTTACGGGCGAATACTGGCTGGGTCTGAACCAGATCTACCGTCTCAGCAACCAGGGACACTACAAGCTCCGAGTGGACCTGGAGGATTGGGAAGGGAACAAGGCGTACGCCATCTACTCCTCTTTCCGAGTCTGTGAGGACAGCGAGGATTTCATGCTGAAGCTCGGTGGCTACTCCGGTACAGCCGGGGACTCCATGAGTATGAACAATGGACGGGCGTTCACCACCAAGGACAGGGACAATGATGCCATGGAGGGGAACTGTGCACAGAGAGATGGGGGAGGGGGATGGTGGTATGGCTCGTGTAGTCACTCCCTACTCAATGGGAAATACCAGCGGAGAGGGGAGTCAGCCAGCTGGCAGGGCATCGTGTGGTGGGATTGGAAGGGAGCGTTCTACTCCTTAAAGTCGGTGTCAATGAAGATCAGACCAGTTTGAACCAGTTCAGACCAGATCAAACAGGCAATGGAGCCCAGTTTGGACTGGCATCAACTGGAGGAGACTGCTTTGATCTGAGTGGAAAGTAAACCTATCTGGGTTTACAACAGACTGTCAGAGGAACATGGCATAGTTTCAGTGTATATATTGGCTGGTCTTCAATAAATAGATGGTCCCTTTTTCCTTTGACACTTGAGGTGATGTAAAAGCTCTACTGCCATAAAAGCGATGATGTTTTTTTAGTTATTACAGTGTTATGTGGAGGATTATGACTACCATATCCAGATTTGTAAAAAAAAAAGATAGAAACATGCATGTTGATAGTTCCATGATCTGTTTGTGTTCAGGAAGTCAGTGTGAGTGCCCTTTATCAGTTACAGATAGTAGATATTACATGCCAGTTTGTTTCAGAAACCTTGCAGTTGTACATAAAGATCACCAAAGCCAGTCTAGTAGTAAACATTGGCAGTATATTACCAACCATCAGCATATGTACAGAACTTATTTAAATCCAGACTTGTCAGTCTGGAAGCTAGAAGCATGTTTCTTTGTACTATGTAACGTTACCAGTAGCATGCCATGTTATGTCAGTCTGTAGCATTAGAATGCAGACCTTATTTTTTCAGTGACACCAGGTGTGCCACACCTGTCAATGTTATGCCTGTTTCAGGGTACTATCTGAATTCCACATTTGCAAAATCAAATCAAAGAATACTTGTGTAATCAATGATTCACAGGAAACAGCAAGCAATGTCTTGTTTTGACTGAGAAATTTGTTGGAAATGTGCGTCCAAATGCTGAAAGATTTTTTTTGTGGTCATCAGAAAACAATTATTGTATGTTTACAAATCCTTCAGAGAAGGTTAACAAATGTGGTTTTCAGGTTGTGTAATATATTTTTCATACTTTTATACATGTGAATATGAATAATTATACATATTGCCTTTCGCCTTTTTGTTATAATGTTGAGTCAAGGCTTAGTGAGTTTTATCATGTGTTCCTGATGTCCAGGATTTATGAAGTAGATTTGATCTGTAAAGTTAACACAGTGCAACTGTGTATGTATATCAATATATTGTACACAATATCCAATTTGAGATAAGGATGATGGCTGTTTCCTATATGACGGAGAACTTGACTTTGTAACTTACCTTAGGGAGGAACACTGTGTTGGCATTTCATGCAAGTGTAGCATAAAAAAACATATTTAATCATGTCATCTACCTCTGGGTATTGTCATATACAAGACATTTTGTATCAACGTATTCCATGTACCTGAAAAAAAAGCAGCTATATTAAAGGTATAAAAAAAAAACCATTTCTGAATCAACCATTTTTTCTATTTATCAATGAATTTATGTGTGATAAAAGACATAGGCTGTCATCTATGGCATTGAACTTGGAAATGACAGTCACTTCAAAAGTTGAACATGACTTTCTGAAGATGACTGGAGATGAGGGTTGTTGATTTCAATGCTTTCGGTATTGTGATAGAAGATCTCTCTTTCCAAGTCTTTCAAACACAGCTGTATAGATGGCTGGAAGTGGGGACAAAGTAATCATCATTGCACGAGTCCTGTGTGTCCAACATGTCACTAAACATTCCACATCTTCATTTCTTATTGATCAGGTGGATAAAATCAGTACATACTCACAGGTGTGTGATACACCCATGGCCTATAGAGGGACATTTCCTTAAGGTTTAGCCACAGCTATATGTGAAGAAGCATAGGTGAGCTAGCAGGTCGGACCACAGTTTATCCCTATTGTTTACAGTTGGTTTGGCCATCTTCCAGTTAGTGCAGACGTTCAGTGACAAAAGAGGTTGAACCTTACATAGAAGAAAAACATACAGTACAAAATGTAGCTTGTGTATATGCATGGTTTGTTTCTAAGTCAGACATTATCTTCTATGCATTATGAACGTTATAGGATTGGGACTTTTAACTGCGTTATATCCTTTTGTCTCAGCTATTTACAATCATTTCTACTTCATTCTTCAACTGTCTCGTAAATTATTGCTTATCTCCAGTCCATTACACTGATAATATCTTTTCTCTCAGAATAGCAAATTGATAGAAAGTTAGTTCATGGACCCTGTAAAAGTTTTTTTTTCCTTGGGCATGCTGCTTGCAGACACTGTTAATGATCATGGGCCACCCACATGTTCTTTACCCAGCATTGGTTATGGGAAACCAACAGCTGATATCTTCCATTTTACTTTGTGTTGGAAGTTACATGTATTTGATCAACAGATAAGTAGTTGGTTGGTCCATTAGTTGTTTGATTGATCAATAGATGAAGCTGGCCATCTTCCAGGTAGTCACTGTTAAGAGCAAATTTAATGTCAGGGTCAACATCAGGGGCTTAGCTGGCCTGTTGGCAGGAACAAGAAATGAATGTCTTTATACAGAAATTATGCTCATGTTTTAAAAACATTTTGTGTGTTTTCTTGTGTTTTACATTATACTTCCTCACTCACTCACTATCCATACTTCAGTCTCATAAAACTGCCCAGCTAGGCACAGTGGTTTGAAAATGTGACCCTGTCATTGGCTGAACAAGATTACTGTCTTGGAGATTTTAGTATGACCTTTTAGCTTGAGTATTCCAATAAGAATTAAGACATTTGATATTTTACTGTCCCCTCGAGGACTGGAAGCAATAAGTTGTTCCGGCGCAGTAAAGCCTTCCTTTTCAGGTGCTAAAACATGTTAAACACACTCCACTACAGAAGTACACTGGTGCACTGTCCAAACAGGACTGTTGGGTCACTCTTCAACTTTCACCTTTGGGCCACACAGCTGCACACCTGGATTACCACAGATAGACAATCAGTCTCTCAGCTGTAAATCTTAATGTTTGTGAAACGTTTAGCAATCAGTGCTCTACAATTAGTAAAGTACAATGTAAATGGTACAACAGTTTTGTTAACTATTTGTTTCTGTAGATGTTCTAAACTTTTGGCTAGTGCATCTAAACATTCATCAGTAGGTGTAAACGTCCTAAAGATGGTCACTAAAGTTAACGATTTATTTAGAGAAGTTACAGAAGTCTTAAGAACCAGTCTCTTCCTCATCTGGCACACTGTGTGCCCCATGCAGGGCCCCTTAAATATGGCGCAGCATGTCCCATTATATGCTGACCTAATTTTATGGAGGTAACGTTAATCAAAGTAGACAGCGCACTTTCAATAACTCAATATACTGTTTTCAGCCATGTTTATAGAAAGGAATGATAACATTGTAATATCCTGCTGAGATTGTTTACATTTAGAGTAAGAAGTACTACACATGATAAATCAGATTTATGTATCCTGTCTAACTTTATCCCTAAAATGTTTTCAGAGACCTTAACTAACCTTTTGTTCCAAATGAAAAGGCCCTAATGGCAGCTTTGCTCTTCATTGGTTCAACTTTGAATAGTCCAACATTTTGTTTAACTTTGTTAAAATAAGGAAATTTATAAGGTAAAGTCTTACACTTGTCAGGGGACATGGACATCCTTTAGCATCCTCTGAGGTTGACAGCAGGATAGTAAAATGTTTAATAAGTATCCTTCCTAGTAGGATGTGGAACAGTGCAGCTTTTGTGTGCGACTGTGGACAGGGTTCCAGTTGATAAAGTCAAAAGCCGGCTGTGGACCACCCCTGGTGGCTGCCAGCTCACCTTGAACCAGACCGTAACCTTTGTCTAACCTTAGAACTTGACTGCTTCAGTCCTAACTGATGTTGTCGTCCATACAGCACTGTGTTTACAGATGGTGAAAGGATGGAATTTATAGAATCTTAAGTAGAAGGCGCAAAAACTGACAGTCTAAGCTCCAGACATTCTTAGTACATTGATCTACGTGTCTACAACTCTACTCCTCCCCCTGCCTAAGGATGGGAATGTTGGGACCCTAAGCCTCCTTTCCTACACGCTATACAACACCTGCTCTAGATATTAAGTATGATTGTATCTCCAGCCTGAGAAGTAGAGTATGTGGGGCAGGACAACCTCAAGCCATTCATCCACACTTACGCCACATCTTCAGAAAAGACGCTGTAGCTGCATGTTCTCCGTATAGGAACTTTATTCGAACAAGTACACAACAAACATGTTTCACCATTTCCTCAGTGTTATGGGCTCAAATGAGCATAGTTCAGCTTGTCCTTGCTTGTATAGACCAGGTGCATAGCGCCCTATATCACCTGAGAAGGACATGCTTCACAGGGTAGTAGACATTTAGAAATATGTTAAAGATATTTTGTTGGTTACTCTGGATATCAGATAACTCAATCATCTTGTGAGCTATCTGCCCATTAGTCTGTGTAACACAAACTCCGCTGTCCAGGGCTGTAGGGGACCGGCAGATGTTTGGCGGGCTGCTATAAGCGAGATTTAACCAGGCTATCTGCCCATCATCTTAAAATGAGTGTGAAGTGTGAATTGCCTCTCGTGTTAATAACACTCTATCATTGTGTTGATGACAATTTCATATATTATGTATATCCATGATTTATGTCTTTGTCTGATTGTCTTTTAGCTATTTGGGTTATTAGTTTTAATGTGTAACACGTGATTGCTCATGTTATTGTGTAAGATCTGATATCAGTAAGGTTATATAACACATACATTAAGCAGCACTGTCTAAGGTTACATATTTACCATATCTTAATAGAGGAGTTGTTCTTTTCTATTGATGTTAACACCATTAAAAGGACAAGGCCAACTGGAAGACAAGTCAGTCAGTGTGTGTCGAAGTCTTTTTTCTCCACTAAGCTATCCCATAACTACCTGTAGGATTTTGGAGATCGGAAGTTTGAGGACTCCCCGCCAATCTTGGTCAAGGGTCATCAGATAGGGAAAAGTTAATCATCCCAGCAAAGGCCTGGATTTACCCTGAAGGTTATTACCAGATGGCACTGAGAGGTATTCAGCTCCAGAGGGAGTAAACATTCTCTGGGAACAGCTTTATGAAATATGCTGAGTCAATGGCTACCAACCGTCAATATGTAAAGTGATGTAGAAGTTGATAGTGTTTCTTTCTTTGGGTCTAGCCAACTAGTCCTCAAGTCTTTTGTGGTTAGACCTTGGAGACCACAAACAGGCCAGACCAGGTCAGTACAACACAAGTGAGAGGAGGGTGTAGTAGAGGTCATTAGATAGATCAAGAGATTACTATTGTTGAAGAAGACTTAAGATAGCAGAAAGTCTAGTACTTGTTGGTGTACTTTGATCTGGAGTGGTCTATACAATAAGATAGCAATCAGTCACTTTGAAAATCACTCAAGGCCTTGAGAATTATTAGTGGAAACACTCTGTGCCTTCCTAACCTTTAGAATATCAAAGTTCACTGTTTTGAATAACAAGAACGCAATACATTTCCCTTGGGTGCCCCCTTGTGGACGTGTGTTGAACTACAGTAGCCTTGACTTGGTGCCCTCTCAGCAGGAGATGGATAAACAGCTGATGACATTACATGTACATGGGCTGGTTGTCATGCTCATTAGTGCGCACTTACACTGGAGGTGGCCTACTCATGAGTTAACCATGACAGTGTTAGCCTTTTGCTATCTGTAAAACCTGTTTGAGACTGATAATGTGCACTGTAAAGACTGCTTGTTGAGACTAATGACAGACACAGGAAAATGACAATTGTCTCTGAAACACATCATCAAAATTTGTACATATTGTTCCAAGTTTTTTTTGCCTGCACAGTGCACAACCTACATTTACATTGTGCTTACTACAACAAGTATGTCACATCTGGAATATGAAAATAAATGTTTTAGTGGAAATTGTCAGTAGCCCCTGAGGTCACATCTTATCTATGATCCTTTTTTGCAGCATGAGATACAGTAAAAATATCTTCGTGTTAACCAAATTGCTCTCCTGTACCCCCACAGTACGCCATGTCCGTAAAGACGAGAAGCGTTACTACGAGGACCTGCTTCAGTACAGCCGTGAGCACCTGCTGCTGTACCCGTACCACCTGTCTGACATCATGGTGAAGGGTCTGCGCATCACCCCCTTCTCCTACTACCTCAGGATCATGGAGGACACCATGGCCAACGAGAAGAGCTACGACTCCCTGCCCAACTTCACTGCTGCTGACTGTGAGTTACAAATTGGGACTGTCTATACGTGAAGAAATGAATGAATTTTATTGCATTACAATGGTACACGGTACGATATATGGCAACAACTCTTACACATAGTACAAAATAAAGGTACAGAGTTAAACTTCAAATGTGTCAAATATATGCTTCAAATGTTTCATTCATAGCTAACAGTGCACAATTGTAAAAATGTCCTGGAATACATGATTTTTGAACAGATGTGCATGGCTCCACATTAAGTTGTCCTAATTTTTTATATCATTTTGACAGGTCTGCGGTTGATGGGCATAGGCAGAAACCAGTACATTGATCTGATGAACCAGTGTCGCTCATCAAAGGTAGAGTGGTGCTGACTTGTCTGAAAAGAGTAGGGAAGTTGTCTGGCAACAATACTAACATTGCATTATGATAAAAGAAGTATATGTGTCTTAAATGGTGATTTTTTTATATTGAAAAAAAGGAAAATTTCTCATTTCATGACCTTGTAACTACCTGTGAAATGGTGTTCTTATAAATACATCAGGAGTGATGCAACACCTGTACTTTGGATTCTCCTCTAGCTTGCATATGATTTGTTTAAGTCAATGTTATTTTTCTTTGTAGAAATTTTTCCGGAGAAAGCCCATCA
Organism: Branchiostoma floridae; assembly: GCF_000003815.2. NCBI lineage: Eukaryota > Metazoa > Chordata > Leptocardii > Amphioxiformes > Branchiostomatidae > Branchiostoma > Branchiostoma floridae. The sequence continues at coordinate 24,269,205 of NC_049980.1, read as the reverse complement.
GGGACCTGTTGCCGACCACCCCAGTGGACATCAGCCTGGAGCCCTGGTGGATCTCTCAGGCTGGGTACATCACAGAGGACGACATCAAGGTAGGCTGGGTGTGCCTCACAGGTACATGTATGGTACAGATATGGAGCTTACATCACAGGATGACATCAAGGTAGGCTGGGTGTACCTCACAGGTACATGTATGGTACAGATATGGAGCTTACATCACAGGATGACATCAAGGTAGGCTGGGTGTACCTCACAGGTACATGTATGGTACAGATATGGAGTTTACATCACAGAGGACGACATCAAGGTAGGCTGGGTGTACCACTCAGGTACATGTATGGTACAGATATGGAGTTTACATCACAGAGGACGACATCAAGGTAGGCTGGGTGTACCACTCAGGTACATGTATGGTACAGATATGGAGTTTACATAACAGAGGACGACATCAAGGTAGGCTGGGTGTACCTCACTGGTACATGTATGGTACAGATATGGAGTTTACATCACAGAGGATGACATCAAGGTAGGCTGGGTGTTCCTCACAGGTACATGTATGGTACAGATATGGAGCTTACATCACAGAGGATGACATCAAGGTAGGCTGGGTGTACCTCACAGGTACATGTATGGTACAGATATGGAGCTTACATCACAGGATGACATCAAGGTAGGCTGGGTGTGCCTCACAGGTACATGTATGGTACAGATATGGAGTTTACATCACAGAGGACGACATCAAGGTAGGCTGGGTGTACCTCACAGGTACATGTATGGTACAGGTATGGAGTTTACATCACAGAGGACGACATCAAGGTAGGCTGGGTGTACCTCACAGGTACATGTATGGTACAGAAATGGAGCTTACATCACAGGATGACATCAAGGTAGGCTGGGTGTGCCTCACAGGTACATGTATGGTACAGATATGGAGCTTACATCACAGAGGATGACATCAAGCAAGGTAGGCTGGGTGTACCACTCAGGTACATGTATGGTACAGATATGGAGTTTACATCACAGAGGACGACATCAAGGTAGGCTGGGTATGCCTCACAGGTACATGTATGGTACAGGTATGGAGTTTACATCACAGAGGACGACATCAAGGTAGGCTGGGTGTACCTCACAGGTACATGTATGGTACAGAAATGGAGCTTACATCACAGGATGACATCAAGGTAGGCTGGGTGTGCCTCACAGGTACATGTATGGTACAGATATGGAGCTTACATCACAGAGGATGACATCAAGCAAGGTAGGCTGGGTGTACCACTCAGGTACATGTATGGTACAGATATGGAGTTTACATCACAGAGGACGACATCAAGGTAGGCTGGGTGTACCACTCAGGTACATGTATGGTACAGATATGGAGTTTACATCACAGAGGACGACATCAAGGTAGGCTGGGTGTGCCTCACAGGTACATGTATGGTACAGGTATGGAGTTTACATCACAGAGGACGACATCAAGGTAGGCTGGGTGTGCCTCACAGGTACATGTATGGTACAGGTATGGAGTTTACATCACAGAGGACGACATCAAGGTAGGCTGGGTGTGCCTCACAGGTACATGTATGGTACAGATATGGAGTTTACATCACAGAGGACGACATCAAGGTAGGCTGGGTGTGCCTCACAGGTACATGTATGGTACAGATAAGGAGCTTATATCACAGAGGACGACATCAAGGTAGGCTGGGTGTACCTCACAGGTACGTGTACATGTATGGTACAGATATGGAGCTTACATCACAGAGGATGACATCAAGCAAGGTAGGCTGGGTGTGCCTTACAGTTACATGTACATGTATGTGATGAGGTGATACAGAAATGGAGCTTAGGTGAAATTGAAGGTGATCTAACTTGTTAAACTCAAATCAACTCAATGAACAGTTAAGCTACACAGAGAGAAGATGGACAATATTTACAAGTTCATTGTACTGAAGAAATTCCCCTAGCTCTTTTTTCCTAGCACAACAAACATTGGACCATGACACTTTCTCAGTAGCGTACATGTTAGATGAGTGAGAACAGTTAGGACTTGCACTCACTACCACTTGGTTCAGAACAAAAACATGTTGAAAATGGAAAGACCCAATCTGACAATGTGTGTTTTTTCTTTCTTTTTTTTTAGATGTGTAAAGTTGCTGAGAAGAATTTGGTGGACACAATCATAGACAGTGGGCCACAGGAGATAGGAATGCTTGACTACAAATTTATACAGAGTAAGTAAGGCCGACTTTAGACAGACAACACTTTCATAGTCGTGCGACTGTTGTTGTCAACAACGTTGCCGGCGACGATAATTTAAGGCTGTCTAAAGAGGATCAAAATAGTCGTGCGGGTTTTTATGGAATCATCGTGCGACCACCTCGGACCCAGTCGCGCGACCCTTCAGCGGGGGGTCCGCGACTATTCCTCACATGTCTAAAGAAAAATCGTCGCCGGCGACGGGACTGGATCATATGCTAATAAGCCTGCAGCATGTTTTTTTCTATTTGAAAGGGAATTTTTCTCCGTAAATATACATGCAGTCAGTAATGGAAACGTATTTTTGTCATCAGAAACTGCCTGTTCCAGCGCAATGCCCCACCACCAGTGGCTACATCCTTCATGATACTAGTAGTAATCTGTAATACCACTGGCGGCCACGAACGCCAGGTTTAATTCCAGATTTTCCCGTCTCTGTGTCATTCTTTGTTGGGGACAATATTTGTTTGCAAGCAAAAGAATAGTAATCTGCTGCATGACGAAAATGAAGAATTCTCCCGCCATTTTTAATTTGCATGTCTAAAGACAACCGTTGCCCACAACGAATAGTCAATAACAGTCGCACGACTATATACGTGTTGTCTGTCTGAAGTGGGCCTAAGGTTTTTAATCAAGAAGAGTAAAACAGATAATTTAAAAAGCTGTTGCGGTAAATAATGTATATATGTGACTTAGTAATAGAATTGCTGAGAATACTTTAGAGGTTTAGGGGTGCATGATGTTAGCATTTTGCCTTTTCCCTGCTTTGGGCTCGTCTGATGTCACAAATCTCTGTCCAGTAGAAATTAAACTACATTTACACTGTGTAGCAGTTGTATTTGTGCATGTATGTTTCATTTAGCTGTAGGGTTCAGTACTTATGTTGTTGTCTCCGTGACAGGTCTGTACCACAAGGGACTTGTGTATCTGGAGGTACCTATAAATGATGATGACTGCATCATTGGTAAGTTCTTTTAGCTTTTGCAGTGTACTGAACTGAACTGAGTAACAAGCATTTAATGGTACTGTTCAATCTCGTCCACACTGGCATGCTTTTGGATTTTATTATTGCACACAGGTATAGTTATTATATGTCAGTCACTTTGCCTGTTATACTGAACACTTTTAATCTTCTCTTAGCCTGTCATCAATCTTGTTTTGGAAGCTAGGACAGAAATTTTAATTTTGATGTTCTCCCAACAGTCCCCCCGCTGGAGGGATTTGTGATGAACCGAGTGCAGGGGGACTATCTGGAGACTCTGCTGTACAAGATCTTTGTGTCTATTGATGAGCACACAACAGTCACAGAACTGGCCAATGTACTGCAGATAGACTTGCAACTAGTCAAGGTGGGGTTCAAAACAATGTTGTGTGCAATGCATGTGTGCCTGTTTAAAATCAATATGATAGTGATTGTACTTGGATCTCATGAGACCTTTGCAATATTTCATTTTTCTGTTATACATGTAGAATTAACAATGCTGAAATGTACGCAACACGATGCTTATTTCATCATCTATGAGAAATGACTATCTTTCTGATCTACCCAAATTGTAACAATCTAAAATTTTGCTTCACCCCTCGTACTGGGGGTGTATTCAGCCCACAGTGGACATGCATGGGATCATACAAATGTAGTTGTGACTTATTGTGTGTTCTCTATGCCTTATGTTACAGAATGCAGTGTCTATGTTCTGCCGGCTGGGTTTTGCCAAGAAGAAGGGATCTGACCCGGATGCTGACAGCCTCCATCCCTCCTGGAGAAACAGGCCCATCTCTACACAGAAGAAGTAAGCTCTGTCATAGAGACATCTGATTCAGGCAAACCTCTACTGTACACTTTCATGATGTTTGATGTTTAAATGTACACTGCTAACAGGAAGGCCAGTGACCAGCCATTCAGCACCAAGGACAGATATTACCTGTTATGTGTTGCAGAAACAAATTAGGCTTTGACCACCAATGTTACTTTTTTAGGCCCAAGTACATTTGTTCAAGCCTTTTATGCTTACTTAAAAGTATGTATGGGACTGCTGTTCAGCACCAAGGACATGCACATGCTCACTATTCGATTATCACATAATGGTTCATAACTCTGAAACTTCTCTGTAGAATTTCTCTGACTGTATTATGACCATTACTGAAGGTATAGGTAGCTAAATCCTGCCTTTTTCCAAGGTGTTGGTATCACTGCTATCATCCATTGGATTGCTGGTATCAATCTGCACCCATCAACAAGATATCATACTTCACCATAGACATAACCATACAGTAACATTTGGCTGAACTCCTGAATGCTGTCCCCAGGTTGTCCCAGGAGGAACAGCTGCTGATAGACTGGGGTGCTACTGTCCAGCCTGCCAGCGGTGAGCTGTCTGCTGATGAGGTCGACACAGCTAGTCTGGAGGAGCACAGCTCAGGTATCAACAATTTCTCACCTTAGATCTTTTGGTTGAAATCTTTCTTTCTTCTTTCTTCCTTTATTGAAAGAAAATCAACATAGCATAGATACAGTGGCAGTCAAGTATACCCATGAATTGCATTGGCCATTACAAAGCAGTCCTGAGCACAGTAAAAATTATAAAACGATGACTGGGAAAGAACACTTAACCTTATGTTACAGTCTACAATTTGTGTTGTACAAACTGAACGTATAATAAAGATTGATTAATTGAACAGTCTATTGGTCTGAGCTTCGGGGACACTGATTCCACCTGTGAAATCTTTGCTTGTGCCATTGTATTTTGCATGTTTATCTGCCTGTCTGAGAGGTAAGACTTTAGATGCATTAATAACTTTGTTGCAATTAAGGCATTGTTTGATGCATACCTTTTTCCCCTTCCCCAGCTGACACAGCCAGCATCGGCAGTGTCACCACCTCAGGATACACCAAGAGGATCGGGTTCCTGTTTGACTCCACCCTGACAGCGTTCCTCATGATGGGGAATCTGTCACCAGTAAGTACACCATAGTGAGAATCCTGAATGTGTATTTGTAGGCAGAGTTAGCAAACTTGGGGATTTTACAAAAATTGTTCAACCACTGACTGTTCCCTTTATCAATGCTAGGGTCTGAAGAGCCATGCTGTCACCATGTTTGAAGTGGGAAAACTGTGTGATGAGTCACTGGATAGTTTCCTGGCAGAGTTAGAGAAGGTGGGTTTGTCACATGCCTTCCTGTATGTTTTACAGGGTGGTTGCAGTTGGGAAAAAAAATTGTAAGTTGTGAACACTACTGAATGAATGTCAACCTCTGAACTACCTGTACTGCACATGTCAGTCTAGGTTTTAAAAAAATAATGTATGGGCATAATTTGTATAGCGAAATGTACAGCTGAGTTATGGTCATAAAGATGGTACCTTTTCTGTGCACTATCTTTGTCCAAAAACATATCAACCTATTCCTATCAAGGATTGTCATCAAGAGACTGATTTTAAGGAGTACAACAGTTCCTTTCTGTTGGTCCCTGTAGCTGGTTCCAGGTTGCTCACAATTCTGTTATTTTGTCTACAGATAGAGACAGTAGGAGAGGGAGAGGCCCAGCGCTACTTTGAGCATGCCAACACCTTAAGAAAGACGTTGGTGTTCTTACGCCACAACAAGGACCTTTCCCCAGACCCAGACTTCCAGAACACGGGGCTGGGGGTGGACCTGGTCCGCTGTGAGAGCCTTCTAGGACTGGACCCGGGCACGTGCAGTAGGGTGCTCAACAAAAACTACACGTAAGGGAGAACTCATTACCATCAAACTCTGCTAATTCCACCAGGTATGCTAGAACCACTACATCTTAAAGTTAAAGAATCTAGTAATGCAGCATCAGTAATCCCTGAAGTATGTACACTTCAGGTATCCAGGTGTTCAAGACATACTTGAGAAAGCCTCTGTTTTTTTAATGTGGCAGAATCATGAAAGTTGACATTTCAAAGGGTTTAAAGGATTGAATGTGACAATCACTCACAAAATTCAAGTATGCCACACCATCCATGTACATGTACGTGTCACATCAACAATATAGTTTCTATTCCTGGTATCTTCAGTTTTGCATCTAGTTGTGAGGTTGAGTGTCAATTGCTCAGCCAATGTTCTGAATACTCCATTTGTGCAGGTTGCTGATCTCCATGGCACCACTGAGCAACGAGATCCGGCCTGTCAGCAGTTGCACCCCACAGCACATCGGCCCTGCCATTCCTGAGGTAGGCAACAACTGCAATCCACCACACACTCATCACTTTGTATACAATTCATGCAACTTAATTTTTAAAAATCTGACACAATGCTAAAAAAGACGATATGTACGACAGATGATAAACCAGATTGTGAGTATGAGTAATTTCATCCATCGAACCCAAGACAACCGAAAGAAGCACATAATGTAGTTCCTGATGGTTGTGTTTCACTTTCATGCTATTTAATTTGATGATAGAAATAATTGTAAAAACTGTTAAGGCACATAATTTGATAACACTACATCTAACATTTGTTTTGCCACAATCCAGGTAAACTCCATCTGGTTTAAGTTGTTCCTGTACCATGTGACTGGCTGTGGTCCTCCTACCCTGCTTCTGGTGAGTTCCCAATGTTCATTATGTACCACTTTATTTTCCTAAACATAACATCAGATTCCCTTTCAACTTAAGGCTAGTTCTTATGTATAACTTGTACCAGGGTTATCTCCAGGACAACTCCTTGGACGTAAATTTGCGTGTTGGGATGGACAAAGATTCCACCCCAAAACACCTGAAGTTCGAATTCATCACATGAAACGACAGTTTGAAATGACAGATTTAAGACAGAAAATCAGCAACACAGACTTCCAAACAATGAGTGGGACAGAAGAAAAATCAAAGCTGGAGACAGCACTGCTTGTGCCATAACTGAGTAATGTGTGATAGATATTTGGTGAGAACAAAGCTGAGACTGACATCAGATATAGCTTGTGAGTGAGTCTCAAGTGTTTCCTGCTGACCAGTCCTGTGTGCACAGGTGCGAGGTACCCGGTTACGCCGGCTGCCGTCCGTGTTCCAGGAGTACGACCGCCTCCTCATCACCACCTGGGGTCACGACCCGGGCGTGGTGGCAACATCCAACGTCCTCCTCACGCTGAACGACGCCCTCACACACTCCGCAGTGCTCATACAGGTACAGACACTGAAACTAGAACCTGGATACTTTCTTATCCGCATTGTAGTGTGTGTAAATGCAAGTACATTGCAGATAAAATACATGCTTACTTTGAACATCCTTGTTTATTTTTATAGATGGAGGGAAGTCCTGCATCTATGTTTTGATATTTATAAAAAGTGAAAACGCATTCTGACACTTTCTCTTTGAACAATCAGTTGCTGCCGCGTACTTCTCCAAGCTCTAGAATTTGATACACAAAACAATCCTATTTTTAGTGTTGTGCTAGGTGGAAAACAAACCACTTCGCAAACTGGCTTCGCCTCTACTTTCTTTTTCGCAATGCACGCTGGGAGAAATGTTTTCTAGGGAAAATGAACATAAAAGCACTAACAACAGTTACCGTCTATCTTCTTTGCCTGTGTCAATCTTAGGAATAATATTTTGTTTTTTTTTATTCCAAAAAGTACTAAGAAAAGAGCCATAATAATAGCCTTACCCATTGTACTATACTGCAGCTCATTAACATAATTTATGTGCAAAGCAATCGGAAGCAATTCCTTCTTGTATATTATACTAAGAACACAGAATGTTTCCTTAGTTGTATCTAATAACAACAAAACTAATTCATTAACACAATAAAAAGGTTTGTAGCTGGTCTACTGATGTTTATTATGATATTTTGTTTCATCTTTGATACATGAAACCACAATAAAAATAAAACATAGACGGACTTGGTTGGCCTGTCCAACACTAGTTGGCATTAATTATGCAAATGATTATTTTTGGATGGCCTGTGAATCCGACCTGTTTCATGGGCCAAATTTTAAACAAAAGAAGTTATCCTACACAACACTGTCATCTATTGGACACAAGTATGGTATGCATGGAGGCTTGAATGTTGGTTCCTTAAAACCTCAGCCTGGTAGCCCTACCCAACCTTTCCTGTTTCACCTCTTCTGCTTTCCTCTCCTATAATATATTTCAAGATCTTATCATATTCATGAGTGCCAACTTGCACGTTTGTGAAAAGGACTATAGTATAGACATTCCGTAATAATATGTGGATTTTTGTGTTTTCTGAGCAGAGCATTGTGTTGCAACCACAGATACGATGTAAAGCAGGTTATAGTATTTTCAGAGGGTTTTGTTACTAAGTGGCTTTGGGTGTAACAAAGGAGGTTCTATGGTGTAACCTCTATCCACCTACATTGTAATATATTCAATCAAGTTTATTGCAAATTCTTGCCCGCGGGCTAATTGCAGGTAACATAGATTCAAACAGTGTAAAATACAATAACACAAGTGTCTACTCTAGTCTTAAACTAGTAAAAACTAACTCTAGATCCTGGGTTATTGGGTTCGACTCCTTTTTCGAAGACAGTGGAAGATGAAAGATCCCACTTTTTCTATTATGTGTGGGTTTAGTGATGTTAAAAGGTGAACTGCTTTCTTTTTGTCAGTGAATGTGAAAAAGTTTGGATGGAATTTGATGGCTTCTTTGAACAGCTCTTTTCTTTCTTGATTATAGAAAGAGCAGATTGACATAAAATGTGTCTCGTCTTCCACCACGTTTGACGTGCATTGTTTGCACGTTCTTTCACACACGGATAGCCTCTTGTACCGCCCTCTCTCAATTTCGAGAGGGTGGGCACTAATTCTAATTTTGCTGATTGCCGAGCGTAAATCAATATTATCTAATTCTAAGTATTTTTCCATAGTATGTACTGTTTTACAGGTCTTATAAAATATAAAACTAAGGGCGAAGAGAGTTTGCAGTTTTTATATGCTTACCTACCTAGTGGTACAGTGTGCAGTGTGTATGTGTTAAGTGTATATACTACTTGTTGCTTGTTGCCCCAGGCCCATGGACTGTACACAGATGGTGAGACAGAATATGTCCCCTTCCCTCTGGAGGATGCAGGTGACAAAGGTAGGGATCGACCACCAATGTAGTTGAAAACTATTGCCTTCTTAACTTTAAGCTCATTTATGGACACCTTACTGCCTCCCAGTACATTAAACAGTGTGTTTTGTCAGTTTTATTCTCCAGAAACATGATGCAGGCTCACTATGCGGTGCAGAAGCTGGCCTCCCAACTGGACCTCAGCCACACCTGTGGGTATGTCACCATGCTGAAAACTGGCAAGACTCATCGACCCTCTGCCCAGGTCATCACCATGCCAACACAACAAGGACAGAACGTCACGGAAGGACAGAAGGAGGGATCCTCCAATGGAGAGAACAGTGGGGACTCGTTTGTGATGGTGAATCGGGACACGCTCTCGCTCGATGTCTCATCGCCGCTGAGGAGCAACGGAAGAAAAGAAGGCCAGACGGAGGATGCGGAGGCTGAGTGGGTCATGCTGGACATGTTCTATGGGATCCCACTGTTTAACGGGGAACTCAACACACGTGTGTGTGAGAGGATGGCTGCACAGGGCCTGTGTAGGCTGGAGAGGTGGGTTGGCCATTGCACCTTAATGTACATGTAGCAGGTTCATAATGAAGCATTAGTTTGGTTTCTCCTTTTACCTTTTTATTTTCAAAAGGCAAGAAAATAGATAATCTAGTACTCAATGTTTGTCATGTTTTCTTTCTATTCTATTGTTGTTCTTTACATTTAAAGTAAAAGCTTTTTACACTTGGCTTTAGTTAAAGAACAACGTGTACATTTGAATCTGAACCATGATCTGAACTCCTTTTGCAGCCTTGGAGAGCTGCTCCACTCCAGTCGAAAACTGGTATTGCAGCTGCTGGACTTCATATCTGAAAACCAGGTCTGTACCGTCTACTTCATGATTATGTTTTCTCATTCACTCTGTGCCATGTTATGTGCAGGTAATGCTTAGGGCTTTGATATAAGATTGTTATTAGAAGGATTGCGGATTAGATTATGTACACAGATAACTCCTGATTATCTGTATTTGTACTGAAGAATTCAATTTTGAAAATGTATGTATGTAATGTATTTTTTCCATTTAAATCAGAATATTTCCTCTTTTGGCTTGCCAGTGCAAATTTTAATTTATTCTACTCACTTACATGCTAAATATTGCTCCTTCCTCAGGATCTGCCCATTGTACCAGAGCAGGGGGGAGACAGCCCAGCCCCTGTTGGAGGGACCACTAGTCAGGACCACGGCGTGCCCCTCCCCACCAGGAATTTACTGTTCCACGAGGGGACACTAACAATGTGGGACGGCAAGTAGGACTGGGAGGCCAGAACTGCTTCTGTCATGTTCATCTTGTTTGTTTTATTGTATGCTTATCTGTCATGGCTGTAAGGATTACCCAACTAGCCCACTGGTGTGGGATACCTGGACCTACAGATTCAGTCTGATCGGAGAAGGTGTGAAGGTCTAACTGACCTTATAAAGTCTACTGTATTGAAGGTTGAAAGGAGCAATTATGACAGTGTTGTATTTGTTGCCCTTCTGGGGAGGTATTAATTGTGCTAGGCTTGGGTGCCACAATCATTCATTGTGATATATAGATATGGCCTTTGTAGTGTGCCTATAAAGCAAGTAGGTAACAAAAAACAGCTATATGTTAACTGGTTTATTAAGTTAAACATAGACACACATTTCATACAGTCTGTCTGTCACACTCTTTCCTTAAGTGAAAAGTACTCAAAATCAGTTGAACTTTTAACTACTTCAAAGATGCCAACCTTAATATAAGTGTCAAATCTATGTGCAATCCTCCATTGTTGGCATTTTGAAAGAACAATGTATTATTAGAAAAAGGTACAAATTGAATGTAATTTGCTGTACCCATGTCATCAATCCCAAGGAAGAGTGCATTTGTTACAGTGTTGAAAGAAGAACTTGTGTTGTCCTCTACAAATGTCTCTCTATAGATGTTAACATATATAAAAATATATTACATATGAGCAATATGTAGTACCTTAAAGTTTCTTATGTAATATGTAGTACCATTTAGCTCGTCTGTTACATTGTACATAAGTTTAAAAAATATCTCCTATGTTTGATCTTGGAAAAAACAGAGTCTGATGATACTTAGCACTATTCACATTCAAATAGTATTATCCACATAAGTGTGCAAAGATTTCACCTATACATGTATACAGTGTATTTACTATATTACAGCTGATACATTCAGAAGAAATTGAGTGCATTGGTTGTCTGAGAGATTGACTGTATATTCAAGTTTATCATAAGTTATATCGTTCTCAAGTAAAAAAAAACAACTTAGGGCAACAGTACATGCATGTTTCATAGGAACATGCCTATCCCCATCTATATCACTCCCTTGGTGCATATAAAATCTAATAAAGTGTTGGAGAGCTGAAACACAATAGTCTCAAAATCAAACAAAGTCTTTTGTGGTTACAAAGCATATTTGTCACAGCATATAAATCTAAGTGGTACTAGGAAAATGAACGTACACTTTACGGTCAGGTAAAAACTATTGGATATGATGAGGTAGATAACTCATAGGTTTATGCTTTACAACAAAAAAATGTTTCAAGACATCAACAAGTACATGTACATGTACATTACACCCTGCACTGATAAAATAGCTTCACACTAAATCAGCTGCCAATAGGCGGGTTTGTGTGTAACAACAGACAATCTGGATACAGAATCCTTCCTATTCCTAATTCTACCTTGGTGAAACACTTAACATTAATGTTTGCTTGTAGATGCAGTTGGGTGGCACTCTTTCTGCTTATGTTCTGTTCAAACCTCTGGAGGCACATATCACAGAAATCAACTTTGTGGTACAGTCGCCGACAGAACATAATGAATTTACACTTCTCCAATGGTTTCCTTTAACAATGATCAAAGTCAACCAGACTGAACAAGCTCAGAGCCTACAGAAATATGTATATTCTGTTCAGGCATTGACATCTCATGTACCTACATGTAGGTAACTGACATGCATGTAGGTAGTGTTGTTCACCATGATTAAGCTGCCGCCCCTTGTGCTGCTCCCTCCAGTACTTCATCTGCCATTCCGTTTGCCTGGGGCACCAGAAAGTAAAACAAAATAATTCAATGCAGTACAGTATTAATCATGTACATCATGTACAGTTTTGATGCATGAGTGAAATTCATAACGTAAAAAAAGGCTACATTTTTCTCATGATCACAAAAGGAACATGCCTGGGGGTCACAGCTTCAGTGTAGGCCTGTTCCCTCCCTACAGCTGCCTGCCCTCTTAACATCCTATCAAGGCTGTGTCCAGCTTTAAATTGCTTCTGTCTAACTCATTGTTTGGGAGCCTATGTTTTTGATTTTCATTGTTTAAACTTTAAAGCTTCCCAAACTACATTTTCATCACATATGCATCATGAAGTTCTGGACAGGGTGAATGTTTTTTTTTTAGTGACAAGCTAATATTCGTCTGACTACAGACGAAAGGGTCCCATAGACAGCCCCAATCCATGATGCACCCAAACTGCAGGAGCAACACCACAGTAAGAGACTGTATCTCACCCAGAGGAAGAAGGTGGCTGCTCCAGCACTGTGGTCCCGAACCTCCTCCAGGCGGAACGGGACCAGCATCTCCTGCACTTTGGTTGCAACGGCAGCTGGTATCTTGGCAACATTGCAATGCTCCACCCTCTGCTTCAGGGCATCCTTGCCTGACTTCCCCACCAGTATCTTCAAGGCGGACCAGTCCTGAACAACACGAGCAGTGACTGATAGTCAACATAGGCTACTCCATTCTTAAGGGGGGATACATAAAATTACATATTAGATCATGCACAACCCTATGTTTCATTATTTCTCAGCAATAGAAGTTGCTGACAATTGTAGGAACAGTTCTTAATCTTAGTTCTGCCCTTTGGACTGTGTAGCCTGTGTCCCAAGCCACCCCTGCTGGTTGCTAGGCAGTGCCCTACCCACCTTGATGTCCTTCTCATGCTCCCCCAGTAGCAGGAAGGTTGCTGTCATGACCTTGTGAACAGGCTCAGAGGCATTCTTGTAAGACCGGATTTCAGCAATGGTCGACTGTTTGATGTTCATCACCTGTTGATTTGAATAAACAAAAAGAGAAAGAACAGCATTTCAATAACATTCAGTACCTTGGAGTATTACTGCTACAATGTTGATGCTTTGAAGCTTAGATATCTTGTTGGGTATAGATATCCCTGAGGGGTAAAGTCACAGTAAAATCCTACTCTGGTGCCATGGCACTGAAAAAGAGGTTGTGAATACTATATACTATTACTATGTGATACTATCCAACAATTGTGTTAATGTAATAGGTGGAGACAACTGACAGTACTTTTCTTTTTATCTTCACATTCCAGTTGGCCTCAAAATATGTCCTTTCATTTGTAAGGTCCCCTACCTCCTGTCTGAGTTTATCCATCTGCTTGATGAGTATGAGCATCTTGTTGGCCCGTGCGACTTCGCTGGACATGACGTCTTGAAGTCCTTTCTTCTTTATCTCCGTCAAGACTGACCCAATCTTGGACACTTGTCTGTTAGATATAGCCTTGTCCAAAGCTGTGGAGAAATGCAACAATTGATTTAGACATGCATACATTGCAAAACTGGTGAGTTATGCCAAAGGACAAATATACAGCTATATTGATACAGATTCTAACCAGCTGTTGCCATGCCATGTATCTGTGAAGCTGGTGTGTTACGCTGAATGCCAGTTATACTGCCTATATAGATACAGATACATTTGTACACAGAAAGTCTGGAGACAAGACATAAGCCATATCTAGATATGTTGAAATTTCCTTGGCCTCTGAACCTGAAACCTACTGGCAAATGTGACATATCTCTGCACATCACTCACCTGCCTTTAACTCCAGGACCAGCAGCTGTTTTTGTGCTGCTGGAAGGTCTTCAGAAAAGTCCTCCAGTTTGGCATCTTGGAATTCCTTGATGGCATTTTTTATTGCATTGACATTTTTGGATGTCTGGGCCTCCTTAAGTCTCATGCGGATTTCCTCCTCTATGAATAAACATTTGTAAGACATGTCAGTAATAAGCAAGTTTGATTTACCGTTGCACCTGTAATAACCTTATAGGCATTGATTTTGAAAGCCAAAATGGACATGAAGTTTAAACTTAAGTAAATTTTTGCCCAGTGAAGGAGGTTTGAAACTGGAATTCATCATTTGAGTGTTGAGAGAATCTGCAGAGTGTCATGCATTAGACAGTAGAGTGAGTAGACACCACAACCACATGCAGGGTAAAAGACATGTCAATGTACAAGAAAACAGCATGCAGAGCAGAACACCATTACATGTACATAGAGCCCCACCACGTTCAGGAGACAGATCTTGTGTTTCCTCTACATGAACGTCTGCTGTAGTGGTGTGCTCATTGGGTTTTTCCTGTGCTGAGACTTCTTCTGTGGCTGGCTCCTCAGCCTCACAATTTGCCTCAGCTTCATCCTCACTGCTATTCTTAGTCTCCTCAGCTTTCTCCTTGTCATCTCCCTGTTTGTGTTTCTCAGCTGGCTCCCCACACTCACAGTCTATATCTGCTTTCTTATCATTGTTACTCTGAGTCTCATCAATTGTCTCAAGTTTATCAGGGTTTTGGACACCCTCTGCCTTCATGTTTCCCTTTTTGACAGCCGACGTTGCCCTGTTCTTGTCTCGCGCTGCCTGCTTATGTTGGCTCTTGTCAGACAGGGCTGCCTGTTGCTGCCTTTCCTTCCCATCATGCACCCTAGTCTTCCCATGGTGCACTTGTGTGCTGGAAGGTGCTAAATCTTTGGGGAAAGGCAGCATATAGGTAGTCTTGTGTAACAGATTTTTCCAACGAAACCTACTCTACTTTTTAATTTGCATATATGCCTGCTCATTACGATGTCCTTGCTCATGCAATAATTGTAGCCATCATGGCAGATGGTTATTTTTTGTATCTACCAGACACAGTTACTTATAGTTCACAACTCTCTTTGACACACATGACAACTAGACTGTTAGTGAAAGAAGGATGTACCAAGTAACCATGTGGTTAAACCAGTTGACTGTATGGAATATATGATTACATGTTGAGTATTACTTAAGTTTTAAAACAGATGCTAAATGGCTAGCCCACCTTTGATCATAATTGACTCAGAGTCCCCATCATGCACCTTGTTCAGCTTATGTGACAGGGCACGGTTGTTTTGCTGGAAAAAACAAGAAAAACAATATACAGTGCTGCATGCACACTTCACAGAGCCATGCTTGCTCTAGGGATGTTGTTCAGACATATCAATTTTAGTTGCCCCTGGACAAGTAGTTACATAACCATTGAGCCCTACACACACCTGCAGCTTCTTGACTTTTGCCTTCAGTGACTTGACCTTCAGCTGCTTCTGAAGACGGACGTTCTCCTCCTCCAGCCGCCGCGCCACCAGGAACAGTTCCTTCTCCTCTGGAGAGGCGTCCTCGGGGATGGGATGGACACCTGACTCGTTGTCATGGAGACCCGCTCCTGAGGAAGTGATGACCACCTCTGTATCATCATCACCTGTTGGGCAGGGGGTCAGCTAGATCTGATTCAATTTCTGGACCAACCAGGCATCATGCAAGGGCCCCATTTTCATAAAATCATGGTTTTTATTGGGTTCATTCACATGTATTTCTGTATATGATAAGCATTAACCATCAGCAAAGGGTGTCTGTGTTGAGAACCTACCTGTCACCCAGCTGTTCTTGTCAGCATGCCTCCTCCTGTTGCAGAAGGCACTGCAGGCGGTACAGTGGCGTGCCAGCAGAGAAAAGGGGGACAGCCTGACCTCACCTTCCTCGGGCTGGCAGTCAAGAGGAAGAAGGGATCAAACATGCAGTATGACTAATGATAACATTGCCCATATACAGACACTAAAATTGCTATCAACATTAACCTATACATAATGTACTACATTTCATTTACAGCTGGATCACATTCGTCCTACAATTGTTAACTGAGGGATATTGTTGAGATAGTAATGTGAGTGCATCTTGTTCTGGAAAATTTTAGATCCGTGTTGGTGGTTAGTTGACACAGCCTGCTTGGAAACTTTATGGCATCAAAATCAATGATGACTTACAAAGAACGTGAGTAAGGCACTTATAGCCTCATTCCATTCTTCTAGGAAATTAGACAAACAATTTCTGTCCACCCACCTCCTTAGCCTGCCGTGGTGCCTTGTACAGGCAGTAGATGGTGACGGAGCCCAGGGCACACCACGTCTCCAGCACAGAGATGATGATGAACCCGATCTCAAACGAAATGTCCCGGTCCTGTATGGAGGAGGTCTGCACCTCCTACAAGGTGGAGAATTCATCATAACCTGCATTACCATTCGGCATGGTCAGAATCTCTTGTTGTTACAGATAATGGACAACGTAACGTTAAATGGTCTAAACAAAACTGCCATCTGAAACTGCTTGTCATTCATTTGTCTAAAAAAACTACATATAGGACCATATAGGAATGTTTCTAACCAGTATAATGTGCACTCGGGTGGAAAAAAAGACCTTACAGCTGTAAGTCCACTAATCTTCAGAAGTACAGTAAATGATTACTATGAAATATAGTCCATAGCTAACAAGCAAATCTTATACAGCACTTTCAACTTTGATGAACAGCATACTGAACTCTTTATCCTCACTCTCCACTGGTACTCAGAGGGATATGATTAAGGTGAACACCATGATAGTGTGAGTAACTCACCAGGAAGAGATCCACCATGGCAATGATGAACATGATTGGCCCAAACAGGATACTGTTGATCATGCAGCAGATCCAGTGTTGGCGGGTCTGGAAAGACAGTTGGAAACAGGCAATCCATTGGCTATCAACCCAACAGTAGAAAAGACCATTTTTCACTGCACTCCAGGTTACCTTTACCTTTACCTAGGCCCATCCTCATGTCTGAGGGTCGGGGACTATGGTAGCATCCAGTATCAGCCTCCTCCACTCACTTCTGTCTCTGGCTCTGTGGGCGCACTCAGCCAGTGGTATGCCCATCCACTCCCGGATGTCATCGCCCCACCTCCTTCCACTCCAGGTTACAATTGTCATCAAAAAGTCAAACTTGAGAGAAAAGCTCACCTGTTCTTGGACATTGGGCTTGTAGGGTGACACTGCTAGGCCCAGCCCTCCTGCAACCAGGAACTGCACACGAACAAATGACACACATGCATATTAAAGTTAAAACACTTCTTCTCCTCCACAAAGTGAAGGAATGGTACAGAAATGGGTAGAGTAAACTTAGTGCTGGCCAGACTAAGAAATTGCGATGGACTCCGTTTAGTTGCGATATTGTTGCTAATTTGCTGAACCTCGGGTTGCACATTTCAGGGGTAACCTTATGTCGTTGGCCATTAAAGAAAGGTCGTCTTAGTAAAGGTTAAAGTGGAAGAAAAACTTACAGGGATTCCACACCAGATTGGTGCTGCTAGTAAAGTTACTTCAAACCCTCCATCTGGGTTGGCCTGAACGTGAGTCACAATGTCTGCGATTCCGAGCAACACCGCCAGGAGGCCCAACAACAGGTGTGCCGCGGCCAAGAACCACAGAACTTTGAAAGGAAAACTCATAGTGGTTTCTTTTCCACTTTTGCTTTTTTTCGCTATAGTGTCCACAGAAAAACTTCTAAGTCCAAATCAGGTGTGTAAGTTGTCAGAGCGTTTCACTTGAGAACTGTTCTCTTAGAAGTTGACGTTCATCAGAATCCGCTGGTAATATTCCCAAATCACTGACGCTGCATGCTGGAGTTTAATAGTACAGTTGTTTTAAATCTTTTAAGTTCAACGTAATAACGTTATATGTAAAGTCAGGAAAAGCACGTCCTTGGGCGCATTTCTTTTGTAATCGTCGGCATCTCATCAAACTGGCAAAATTAGCAGGCTGGTCAATCTTGTCAGTTTATCTTTCTTGTTCATCAGCTCTTTAATTCCTGCAAGAAAGACGAAAAATGTAACGTTAAATTATTACTGATTAATGAACACCACAGAATTTTATGTTAAGATGTGTGCACGCGTTATTGTTGGTCTTCATGTATATTGAGCGTCGACAACGCACTCGTCGGACGCATTCTCAGATGACTACTCAACTTCATATTAACTTGCCAGTAACGAAGCTGTTGTAAGTCTAGCAAAGAAGATTTAGACGAAAAGAAAGTCTGATTAGTTGTAGTCTTACCTTACCAGAATCAGCTCAGGGTGTCCAAAGCTAACACCTTCAATGAGAGAGTGCCTGCGTACGTGTAGGTTTTTGTGTCAACCTCCAAAACAGGAACCCACATTTACCTGGTTTCCATGGGTTACAAGGTTTGTTGGTATTACATGTCTTGTTCAACCCTGAGATGTTTTTACAGAGGTACTTCAAGAACTTTCTGTGGAACGTCCAATTGATTCCACTCTGAATCGTTCCGAATGAAGCAAAGATGCCTTAGACCACGCTTTTCTTGAGAATGGTCTATCTTATTTCCATTCCAATACAAAACATTTTTCTCATCCCAAAACATTCAACTCTAATGTTGGATAAAACGTCATTTCGCGCTTCTGCACAAAAGCCGTTTGCACACTACGCCATGCCCAACATAACATTTTCATAGGCAAATGGTAGGGGGTGGAAACAGCCAAAATGAAGGAAACTAATTGGCTTTCTTGTAACGCAACAGGGACAATGCCCTCTGCCAACACGACAGCAAATGTTTCCGTTTTGCAACTAGTTTTGCAATGTAGAAAGATCAACAAAAGTTCAAGTTTGAATTTGTCAAACCAATCAAACATACTCAGCCGTAACACCTTGTACTTTTAGGACATTTGGTCTACATTGACGCTATCACTGAACATGCAATTGGCGACATCGCTTTGGAACATTTATGGTGGATGCTTATCTACAAGGTCTCTCTATCTATCGAGTACTCTACACTTAGAATTTAAATGAATTTGACATCTTTAAACTGTAAGAAGAAAGTCAGCTTACCAGGCGCATCTGTGTGCTGTTCACTGGAGAAGACACTTTCAACAGGGGACATCGAGTCACTTTATGTGAACCTCTAGACTCTTCCAAACACTTCTTATACACTTTCTCTTAGACCCCTGACTATGGGACAGAAGGTGCGGTTGGCTGAAAACTCAAGTTGTTGCCAATTGGCGACTTGAGTGTTTCACGGCTTCTTGGTTTACAGTTAAGATGTCTTCGTTTCGCCTTTCGACCAGTTCTTGTTTGCAGGAACCGTAACACCTTTCCGCTGGAGGGCCAAATGCTCACTTGAGTGTGTTTGTATGGAGCCAACAGTCAACACTTGAAGGGAAAGTTATGCAAAGTATCATTTCATGCCTTATTGATATTTTACCAGTTTATGTTGTTGCCAGTTTTACTCAAGAATAGGAGGTACCATGCTGGGATCAGGTGAAGATTGTAGGCCAAACGTCCAACAGTCAATGAAATGACATCTATAATGGTGTGTTGTTCTGCTAGCGTGGTGCCTCATTCCTTCAATGAAATCTGACATTCGTGGTGCTAGAATATGTCTCCAATTAGTTTTTGATTTGTCCGGCCAAAATGCTCCTTGTTGACTTGTGACTTGTCCTTGGAATCACCCATTTGGAGTCACCAAGTCATGTCAAGTTAGCTCCTTCTAGTCAATTCGATCTACCCCTTTCTGGACTGAGCAGTCATTTTACAGACTTAGTGTGTTTTTTTCAGTCAT
>NC_049980.1:24234745-24249090 GCF_000003815.2 Branchiostoma floridae | reverse complement strand
TGTTTACCATGATGAAAGATACGTGGAATCATGATGGTAAGAGCAACAAAGTTGTTGGTAGCAACGAGAAAACAAAAACTCTCTTGGTAACATTGGCATGGGCTGGATCAAAAACTATTCACTGTCTTGAGGCATGAGCCCCTTCATGGGAACATGTCTTCTGAGAACAAAAATATCAGTGCGGACTGGAGGACATAAGTGGGCACTCCTGATAATAAGGACTGGCATCAGAGGAAACTGTTATGATCATCCACTCAAAGGTAAATGTAGCCTGTCACCAGGGTTGTCAACACGTCAGACGTCCGAGAATCAACCTATCGTATTTCATCCTAAATAAAGGGAAGAGAATCAGAAAGCCAAACTGTTGAGCAGGCTGATTTGTAGACATTCATAGCACAATGTGAAGAATAAGAGCGAGTGATGCTTGAAGTGTTATCCATGATATTTTATTCTTACACATCTCATGTTGTTCTTGGAACAATGCCTGACATTTTTTCTGGCAAACTTGCAGAAAATAAAAGATGCCAGACTATAGAGGAGCTAGAGTGTAAAACAGGGCAGACTGATGTTAGCAGTGAACCTTTTCAGACACTACCCTAGCCATTTGAAGCTGATCAGATGACATATTTTGCATCAATGCCAGTGGTTAAGACTTCAGCCTGAAGTATCTAGTAGTCGATAAGTACTCACCAATAGAACTAGACTTTCCAACTAGAATTTGTGTGGACATATATGAACGTCTTACTGGAATGATACCTTGATGGCTGTCTGCAACATGCACAGTGTGGCTACATTGTACCTTTCTTGCTAACAGTATTTAAGGCTACAATTGTTGGATTTGAAGTGAACTAAACCAGTATATAGGAACAGATTTCAAGAAGTCTCAAACATAGAGCTGCGCTTCACATGCCTTCAGAGGAGTCAGCTCCGATGAACTACATGTTGAATATGAGAAGTCTAGTTTGTTGTACATCAGTACTAATTGTTACAACAAAGTTTACCTACTACAGTAGTACACATCACACAGAGTAGGGCTGATGCTAGCTGCTAACACATTATCTACTCACAACGTACTGACATCTGCACAAGAACACACTTTATCTACCATCACTGTTCAAACGTTATAGGCACTATAGACTCTCAACGTCACTTAACAGACATCAAGATGCCAGAAACGCACTCAACAGTGTACATCAAAGGGGTGAGCTTGTGCGTGGAACCATTCTATATAAAAGAAGTACATTTTTTTCAAATAACTATAAATTTGAGTGATTCTGTTTGTTCCAGAGGGAAGACTGAAAATGCATTTCTTGACCAACCAAAAGTGTTGTTACTTAGTTGCACTGGAGTGCCAATGTTAACTTTTCCAAATGTGCGTGTGTATCCTTGGTCCTCTACTTTCTCCTTTGTTTGCAGATTTGTTTCTGTACACCCCTCGGATCTACACTGTTGTGTGCATTAATGCACATTAGATTGGCACTGGTATTCACACATGTACATTGCAAAACTGCTGCTGCAGTCACAGCTGGTCCCCACACCCTTCCCATGATGCTGCGCCCATGTGGGACCATGGTAACTTGGTCAGGCCTCTAATAACATATCACACTTGTAGATACAGTGGTGGGTAATCACTTCCGAGGTTGTAGCTACAACGTTCCCTTGTGAGCAGTTTCAGTGGCATCATGATGACTGCCTTTGCAAGTGATGATGCAAGCAACCTTAGCCAGGCAGCCCAAAAATATTTGGTTCACATCACTGCACAGCTTTGGCTGCAGTTTGAGTAACAGTCACATGGTGGTGTTGCTGCACTTTGCGCTTCACACAGCACATCACGGTGCTCCGGGCAGTCCAAAGGAACTTCATATCTTCAGCAGTTCATAAGTAACTCGATAGGTGGCGCTGCTACAGCACAGTTATAAACCATCAGTGCTGGTATGTCCAAGGAGAGTATGTCTGCATTTTCTGACTTTTTGTTCAGCTGATCCTGTACCATTGTTGCAGTATCTCTAGACTGGCATTCTTTCCCTCTCTCGTTGCATTCTTACGTAGTTCCCATATATACACATATATCTATGTAACAACGTCAAAGCTCCGAACAGTGTCTTGGATTGGAAGAAAACACCACATGGAAACATAAAAAAAGACAAAACACATGTTCCTAGGAGTCTCTGTCTTGTTTGGCCTTCCGTTTTGACTTTTTAGTCCGCTCGTATCGTATCGTGTCCTGCTCTAGGACGGAAAGCTCCGCTAGTCTCTGCTGGAAGTTGGTAGGTGCTCCAGACACTGGGTCAGGGTACTTTGCTATGGAAAGGAAAAGGGAAAAGATCAACATTTCTTAAATCTTATCACCATGTGCATGTATCAAGTGACTGTTAAACATGCCAATGCAGGGTTCTAGCCAGCATCTGTCCTTCCGTCCTTCGCAGGGGACGGACAAAGATTTTGCCCATTCCGACCTCCTAGGAATATCTAAGCCTTACATACAACATAATGGTAACGACAATCTTGGTCACAACTACATTTTGTGCACGTACAATAGACAACTTCTGCATTGTCTTTCAAAATAGGATGTAAATAAATAATTATATAATTTGTAGTACTATATGACTACTACGATAATAAATTGTACTCACATCTCTGACCAGCTGGTGAAGATATGGAAGTTTTGCTTTCAAGTCTCCACCTGAAGAAAATTCATTCACAGTCAGTTCATGTTCTTCAACGTCACATTACCAATGTACAGTTCTAGGCATTTGCAGTAAACACACTAGCTTGAGATCCGTCCATGGTGACAGCTGGAGCAGACTTCAGATGAACATGGATGCAGATCAGGCTAAGTCATGTCAACCACTTTCTTAAGACACAACAGCAACGAATGGCAGAATACGTTAACGTCACATTGTCACAAGTCAATGCTTGAGATTTTTTACTGTGTAACGTACTGGGGTATTTCTACATGTAGTTTAAGTGTACTTACTTGGGAGGTGCTTTAGGACTGGACTCTCTTCTCCTGACAGGAGATGACAATGACAAGGCTCCTAGAGCCAATGGAAGCTCGTCTCCTCTCCCCAGCCCCATCCCTGTGTTACTGTTCCTGGACAGCGAGATGCCGTTGATCTGAGCAGGACCAACAGGATAGGTTATGTGTAGGAAAATGGCAAGGTAATTAGATGCAACTGGGGCTGAAACAATACGAGGTTTACTATTGTCCTATTGTATGGGAATCATTTAAAGACAGCCTTTCAACTTTAGGTGATACAATACGATAGCTTCTTTCTTCCACATTCCTGGCATGCTGTAACTCTCTTGCCATCCCATGTTACTATTACATGCAGAAGGGCAGCAGTGAGCCCCATTGCTGACATACAGAATCCACCTCAATTACAGGTAACACTAACGTATTTTTCTATTAAGGCCACCATCTATCCACCAATGCTGGACATTCTTACATTACATGTTTTCTTTCTAAGTGCTCAGTGTACATGTATGTTGACTCCATATCCAGTGTTTAAGTTATGCTCCCTTGATTGGATAATTGTGCTGTGCAGGCTGTCTTCAGATTTGTGCTGAAATGAGCGACATGTACTGTAGTGTTCTCACCCACGCAGTGCTGTATATTTGTAGAAACGCATGTTTTTCTTGAGAAGTGCTCAGTGTATATGACTCCAGCAGACTTTTGTATGTAAATTAGTGTGTAAATTAAGTATGTAAATTAGTCTATCTAATACTATACACCGCATGCAGAAATGAGCGACGTGCAGCATATTCTCACCGAAGCATTGCTGAATGTGGGTGACTCTCTCGAGACACAGGACTCCCTCAGGTGGGTGCTACAACTCTGATCTGACGACCGCAACAAACCCCGCCGAACTGGATAAATACAAACATGGCGGTAAAGCAAGCTGGCTGACAGGCTGGCCTACCTGAGTGTGGGGGGTATATGGAGTGTGTGGAGTGGGGACTACTGTCTCCCGCAGGATGTAGGAGGAACTGTGGATCCCTGCATTCCGCTCCCATGTGGGTTTGAACGCGTTCCACTTTACTCCATCCTTTGATTTCACATCAGATCTAAATGCTGAGGGAGGGGGGGGGTAAACACGGGAAAGATTAACAAAGCTTATGCATGTACTTCTACATTATACAGACAACCAACACAACTGAATGATCAGGCCTCTACATGTACATGAAAATGAATAAGATAAACCTGGTTTCCTCTTGTTCGTGGACATGTTTCCTGCATCAATTCTCTTCTAGTTTCAACATATCATATGTCCTTAAAATGGAAGGGAGAGGGATACCAATCTTGCACCTAATCTAAAATGACCTTGTGTTTCACAGAAATATGCCATCAGACATATAGAATACACCAATCACATGGTCTGAACATAGCTCTTTGTGCAAAATGATAAAGCTCCAGTATATAGAATTGATAACATCAATGATATTAATGATATCAGAAGGTCAGTAAAATTTACTATTGTACCAAAATTCTAACGCTGTAACATGACATAAACAACTGACACAAGGCAAAGAAGACATTACATCCATGCATATTGAAGAGTCACATGAGGAAGAAACAGAAATTGGTCTACATCTTACAGCTAATTTACTACCAAAGCATGGCTACCATGTTTTACCTGTTTCAGGTTCCATTCCCAGAGGTTACCACTACTGTAACAGTATATCTTAGTGACCACATGACCCAAAACAGTGAACAATATCAATGAGCTAGTTGAACCAGAAATGACCCAGCCTGTGTTGTTATGTTAAATAATTGATGAGAAGCAATTCCCAGTAACAGACTTAAAGCTGGCAGTTTATCAACAATAATGGTAGAAAAATATTAAAGTCATCTGTCTATACTCACTGTATTCACAAGCCAAAAATCACTAAAAGAAATTCACAAAGTTATCTGATTTTTCAGGCTCATGTATATTGAGTGAGTCATCACATCAGGCTCTTGCAATGGTAGGTAGAGCCGTAGAGGTCAGTGTCAATATCCATGACCATTCGTGGGATTACCTCCTAAAGATTATCATCACAGAAACACTCCGTAACGGCACGTGCAACAATCTAATGTGCTTGGTATGTAATACAATTCCTTCTTATCTGCCTGATGCTGGCTGTGCTTCAGTGCCTGAAGCCTGCAATGAAATATTCATGGCATCTAATCTTGTCATTTGGGGGTTAGGGATGCAGAAGAACAAAGCACTGGCTGATATGTAAAAGACCTACCGGTACACATTACTATCAGTATCAGTATCACGGAAATGTGTAATGTAGTTCTAGTAAGAACTACACATTCACTGGCATATTCATGAGACAAATAATCTCTGTAAGTGCTATCTAAGATTCATTATTGTTAATGATAATGAGACAAGATAAGAAAAAAATGTGTCTGTTACCTGTACAAGCATCTTATCTCCAGAACAGATTGGCTTGAAAGATATCTTACCATAGAAACCATCAGGGGGGCCATAAGGTTTCCAAGTGCATGTGATCCCGTATGTGGTAAGGGCATTCTCCAATACTTCATAAGAGACGAAGCAATTTCCTTCATGCGCCATTCTCCAATATTTCACAATCTCCATTCTCTCCATTCACCTTCACTGTCAACACTAGATATACTATATGATACACAGGAGACCTGGCACAACCACTACTGCACTGGGGTGACCCTACAGGAATAAATCTGGTCTGAAGCTGAGAAACCATGCAATACCTATCTGGAACATTCTAGACTATAGCCCAAAACATGTTGCTGCCAATCTACAACAGAATGCATTACCATGTAGTGGGAGCAAAATCAATGTGGCAAAATGGTCCATGCAAATGTGTCTGCTGTTGAAGGTAAATGAGACAGACTACTGCCTGTGGCAGGGCAGGCCATATGGCATGAATCAATCATGGTGGAACTGAAACTGACAGGTTATCATGAAGAACAAACTGCAGCAGGAAGGAAGAAATGAGAGTTGATTTGATTTTCAGGGTGTTGAAGACATAGGCATTTGAAATGTTAACATTAATTTTGTAAAGGGAATGATTATTTGTATATTCTACAATGTATATGTAGGTTCAACAGGTTTGGCAGACACTGACTAAGTTTTTATTATGCCGGTTACAGGCACAGACAAATCTTCATAACCCCATCCTTTACAGAAAGTGGAGTATTCCAGCATCAACTGACACAGTTTGGCTAGTAGGATTGGACTCATTGGAGACATCAGATGGAGGAACACACAGAGTCATTAGATATGGCTTCATCATCGTGCTGACTGTCCAATCATCACTTTAATGCTAATATGTAACACTCTTTCAAGTATTTACAGTACATCAGTAGTTTGTTATGTAAATATCCATGATACATACAGTACTTTGCTTTTCATCAGCGCTACACATCAAAAGATGTGAATCTGCAGAGCAATTGTCCCGTGCTTCAAGTGTACCATATAATGTCTTTCCTTTCCTGCATGTGCACTTTTGGATTTTTAGGAAAACACTGTGGAGTGTAGACTATAGACAACCTTGATAGGCAAATAAAGAATGAAACTATCTGAAACAGAATTTTAGTAAAGCCTCAGAGCAAAGCATTTAGCGAAGTCTTTCCTTCCCTGAATGCCCTGCAGGTCAAGTTAAGCCATTAATCAGGGCTGATGGGATACGTTCCATTTGCTCGGAATACAACAGCTCAATACAGGAGCCACGGTGCACTGAATAGGCTAATGGTGTCTCTGTGAAGGATGTTTGAACTGCACTGCAAGACTCGTTTTTAATGTCTGTAGTTGACACAAAGCATTGATGTGGTCCTTTACAGTGTTGAAATAAATTAGAACAATTGCAGAAGTCAATATCATAATTGCCTCAGATATTGACAATACTGAAAAGAAAGACATCTTCATTCACACATAACTCTGGGCATGAAGGGCAGCTACATGTACATCTTTCTGTGTGGCACAATCACACAGTGTATAAGACAGTTGCAAATGGAGCAATAACTACCTGGGCCATGATATGAGCTATCAAAATCATTGAATGTCCAGTACAATCACTAAATTGAAATATAAAATATTTTGATAAGAACAGCCATGTTTTCAGCACCATATATCAGAATTTTCACTTCATTCTCCGAATTGTCAAAATCGTATTTGAATATACTTGATAGGATTGTGGCATCTAAAAACTGATATCAGGTCATAATATTTTGCTTAAGTAACTTATGATTACTTTAAAATAGGTGCATTTTCAAAATGCTTTCTTCATAACACTATAAATATGATTCCCTTTTCACAAATAACATTTTTACATTAGCTAAGTTCTAATTCATAATCCGCAAACTCAAATTTTGCTTATGCCCTAATACACTAACTCACAAGTACAACGACAAATGGCTTCAATGGGAAAAGGAACAAATTTTATCTGTATGCAAATGTACAAATGATGACTGTCCCTGAAAACCAGTTTTGAGACAACCCATGCCAAGAGCTAATATCCAGGCAGTGCCTTTGTGGCCCAGCATGAGTGAAACTCATTTATTTTGGAAACCTAATTTGTGCATTTTTGTACTCCAATTGAGGGATCATTTCAGTTCATTTTGGTTTGGATGCTTCTTTCAAGCCCAAAGCACTGAAAAAGTTATGTTGCATTTTGGTTCAAATAAAGTTTTAAATGGAAACATGCGGCTCCAGCATCCTTTATGAAGATGTGGTGCAAGTGTTTGCAGTTGACTTGGGGTTGTCCTTCCTATTACCATTAGTTTAGATGCCTGTTTGCTAGAAACCCACTAGGAAACTTTTAGTAAAATTTGTTTGTAATTTTCAAGTCTTCAGCACCAGAAGTGGGAAGGCTTTATTCACTCTCTATAAATACAAACTTACAATCAGGACCCAGGACGTCCGACAGCTGAAAACACTTCTAATATGCGCCAGCACAACTCTCATTAGCTGCACCCACCTTCCCAATCAGAACACGTGTAACACAGCCATGAGTCATGGTTGGAATCCTTTTGTTCCACACTTCCAGATGGAGGCAGCTTGTGTTTGTCTTTTGTGTTGACAGTACCACAGGGTGGGTATAAAGTGGATTAGGCTCTGTGCAACTACTACACAGTACTATTCAAGTTCAGACTGAGTGAGCAAGGCTTAAAATTGTACACTATAACATTACACACATAGTTGCATAGATAGTGCTATCCAAAAAAATGAAAAAAACATAGTATGTATCCCTTAACAACTTGAAATCTGTTTGGGGCTTTGGGCTTTTGGTCACATCCCCTATGGAGGAGTGCTTTTCTTTTTATTTATCTGTTACAATAAATCTTAGCCCTGAACTACAGGGGGAAGGTTGATTTTGAACTAAAAGCCCAAAGCATGATCTCATCCTATTTGATGCTTATGTTGTAATTGGATTATAAAAAGCTTTTTACGCTGTTAATGTATAAGACATACGTCGTACATATCTATGACACACTCCCTTTGAAACACATCTAATATAATACTAAACATGTACTTAGGGTCTTAGAAGGGACTGGCTTACCAGCATGTGTAAGCAGTATGTGCCTACCTTCTCTATTTACATTGTTACTGTTGTTACTGTTGTGCTTAAAAGTTGCACTTAGTAATGAGAGTACATGTACATGACAAATAATATCCATAAACCCTGATGTGTATCATTTCTAATTGGTGGCTCAGAGTCTGACTGTATCTACATGATATGAATTGTGTATGAGTCATGATATACATGTCACAAGGGAACATCATTTTGTCATCATAGTAACTATCTTTCCTGCCTTACCTTGCACCACTGTTAGGGGTCTTCATGAAATATTAAACTGTGATTATATCAGTACTAACGTGTAATGGGCTTTCACTGCTCACAAATTAATTTCATGTTTTCCCTGCTAATTTCGCAGAGAAAGATATAAAATGGTAACAGAAAAACCCATTGTATGTGTCTTCCCTGCTGACAAATGAAACTAACAGAAGAACTCCTGTTTTCTCCCAGGTTAGATTTTCCCTAGCACTTTCACAGAGAGAAAGTCTGAATGTAAAATGATACCACCTTACTTGTACACATGTTATGTATGCAAAATGACTCTTCTACCGTCACATAAGTGTACTGTAAGAGAGTTTCTAGTGTGCACAGAAATTCTTTGTCAACTCCCCATCCTAGCCCTGTTTCTTCAGTTAAAGCATACATACAGGACTAGACTAAAAAAACGGACCAACCACTATGCCAGGAAGGCCATGCACCTCACCTGAATTCAACAAACCGTTACAATTAGCCGAGTAACAACGAACACCAAGTTAGAGTACATCTTTTCCTAGAAAAGGATGTGAACCAATCTACAGAGTACTTACGTGCTTTACATACAGGTGTCCTTGCAAACTGCCTGTATAAGAAGTCTTCCTTGGGTCCAGGTACTAACAAGACATAGGCCATGGCCACAGGAACAACAGCAACCGTCTTAGGCGGTGTGGGTAGAGTTACTCTTGTATTGTGGCAACTCTTTGTGTTAGTGTAATTAGAGAGATATTAAATATTTACCACCAAATTGTGGCCAATGCCGCTTGTCACACTAATAGAAATGCCAAATTAGGAATGGGTCAGACCATTTTGAAAGTAGGTGGGGTTGCTGAAAGTACCATATGTAACATTGCAGAAGCTTAAAAAGAGAGAAAACATATTCTGCCATGTACAACAAGTTATGATGTCAAGCAACTACAGTTAACGAGGTCTAGATTCTTCCTTGCTTTTGGTATGACATTGTACAAACATCTTAGTCTAGTCACAGTCACACATGCACTTGGGGCTCTATGAACTGCCACATACCTAATCATAACTTATACAGCTTTTTTCCACTTACTGATAACACGCATAATATAATTTCCACCATATCTCAATATATATCCCTAGTAACACGTAACAGCAGTTAACTTCAATTCCAATTCCCAAAACAATAACCGTGAGGTTGAACACTGCCAAGGTAGGATGGATGGAGACCCGCAAATTCAATTACCCTGAAGCACTAGTCTAGATTAAATACCTGGTACCCAATATAGGAGAGAGACCTTGGCTTACTACAGCAGTCATTAATCCTACAACTGGGACAAAGTAAAGGTTTAATGGACAAGAGGTATTCACTCCAAATGGACTGGGTGCTGGGATAAGGGCTTGGTTTTTCAGATCACAATCCAGTTCCCATACTTCTATCTCCTTGGAGATCTTACATGGTGCATTAACAGCACAGAGTAAGAAGTATAGAACTGGGTACAGTAATCTATCATTCCATAGGTATGGATGCTCCCATTCTATCCAGAGGTGTGTACTGGTTTGTAGGATAAGGCCAGTGTATAAATGTGTCTGTTTAGTAGAAATGGTTTATTGATTGATAGACATAACGTGTCATGACAATAGCAGCCTGTGGGCTGAATTTGAGCACAGACATTACAACTCATAAAACAGCAGATGATTACCAAAACTGTTTGAGAATTACCAGACTATCAAACTAACATTGAGTTTTCCATCTTATACTAGGGACACTTTCCCAAACTGAGCTTTCTTTCCTTTCGTATTATATTTTTTGTTTCCCCAAATTGCCCAGCCAAGTGCTGGTTTAGAAATAGCATCACTGGTACCTGCTACATAACATTCTAATATCTAATTTTGTGCAAACAAAAAAATTAAATCATCATCATCTGGTTGAGTTGATCACACTGATATCCATGACACTCTCCCTCCATCCCTGCTTGTCCTCCATTGCTCTACATGTATGTAACCTTTCAGGGGTGCAGCATACATTTTATGACACATCTTAATCAATAAACTAAGTTAAACAAACTAAGGAATGTATTAGGTATTATATAGTTTGAGTGGTTTCACTATGCCACATGATATTGTTAAGGTATCTGTAACAGACAAAACCTACCTCTATCTTGGTCTATCCGCGGTATACCATACTGGCTTCCTATTGGTCGATCTTCCCGCTCCTCCAGAGTGCGGAAGTCATGTGATGAGGTAGTGGAAGAGGAGGGGTTGCGGTCCAGGCGCTGGGGAGACAGGTCCTCACGGTTGAAGTGGTTACTACTGGGAGAGGTTGTACTGGGAATGAAAAGGAAGAGTCTATAGTTATTATCTAACTTCAGATGTGGCATTTGAAAGCAGACTGAAGCCAATCTCTGTTGTAATACCGCTATGAATTGGCAGGAGGCATTGTTCATCAGTTGTCCTCATCCTTAGCAGCCAGTACCTAACCTATAATCATAATACAAGAAATTTAAGTTTATTTCAACAACATAGATTTCATAATGCTAACTTCAGCATTGATTTGTCTTCAACTTGTATCTGTAAAAAAAAGCACTCAATTCATTCAATCATGCCTTTGACACCTATCAATCTGGAAATACATGTACATGTAAGTGGCACTGTGCCTAATCTCCAAGCAGATCCTAGTACAATGGCATAGATAGTACTAAACTGGCCAAGGAGTGTAGTCAGCTAAGACGTGTGCATTTGCCATGTAGCAAAACACACTCCTAAGCCGGCTTTACTCCTCTACAAGCTTTTGATACTGTCTTATTCTACCATAGCGTCTGCTTGGAGATAACACTGTGCCCTGATGTCTTAAAAATGTCCACACAAAACTTAATCTCGGCTTCCTTTTGACTTCCTAATGTAGGCATTTATATAAATACCTGGTTTAACATTATTAACCTGAGGTGAGATTACCAGAGTTAACAGTATGTATAAAGGCCTCGCCATTCTCTAGTCTCAAAACATTTCTGTTCTGCTGAGATTGGAAGGCAATTCTCGTTCATCAAAGTCTCATCAGCTGCACACCTGGATTGTGTTCCATTCACCTGAGTACTCTTAATGACACTACTGGCACATCTCATACAAGCCACACCCTCTGGGTTACTAGGAAACATTCACTTAAGTGTTTCCAAGCAAACCATGTTGCTATAGCAAGCTAACATACACATGTCACTGGGAAAAGGTGTGCTAAAAACAACTTAAAACAGTTGGTACCTGAGTGTTTTGTCATCTTGTCCTTTCCGTCTTGGAAATTTTAAGGTACCCAGATAGTATACCTAGCCTCCTTTCCCCTTAAGTTAGCAATTATGTAATGTCCATTTCTAACAACAGACTACCATAAACATATAGCTTTATTGTTGCATCTACTTTACTTTTGCTGTAACTTAGCCTGTAAGTGCTATTATTCAGCAGAAATGCCACTTTTAGACATTTAGGTAAAACTTGTCATTTGTGCATATTTTTTCCAACCCCTGAAAGTATGCTTTAGACAAGCTGAAAGAGGAAACTTGAAGTAACAACAAATCCAGTTGCACTTGGCAAGACTTGGGCAATGACCTTACTCTGTTGTCCTAAAATGGAATGCATCAGATGTACAATTTGTACAAGAACGTTACATGTACTTACATGTTTCTATACTGCCCACGGTAGTCTTTAACTTTAAGCTTGGCCTTGCCATTATTATAACTGTAGTAAGCCGTCAGGGCATCGAGGTAGCCCTGCTGTTTTATGAGAGGCAGTCGGATCATTTCTGCGCCGGTCTGCTCGTGGAGATTGTGAACCAGACACGAACCGGTCAACTTTGGGAGAAAACCGTCCTCACAGGAGACTGCAAGCACAGACATATCTGGATGCCAACATCATTGTCAAGCTGACAAAGCTTCATGTCTGTAGATCAGCGAAGCGAGCCACAGTCACTGTGACCTGACTCGACACTGCATTAGTCTGTCAGTCCTGGATAAATGGACTAGAACTTCACTTTAACAGTCAGAAGCCCAAACTGGCATGGTGTTGACTGGTAAACATCACTTGGAGAAGACGCTTTTTTTCTTTTGCATGGCAAGATATTTCACCAGCATGTGGAAATTTGAAGGTGAAACTGCAGCAACTTGATGCTATCGTCCTTCATCTTCCATTCATCAGGAGAAGTCACCAACAGGCTGCATTAAATGCTTTGACATTCAAAAGGCAACTTTTTTGATGGTATGTCTGCAACATTTAGTCCTTCCTTGGGGCTCTTCTGTCAACCAAGCCAGTTACCTTAGGGACAGCAGGTGCCCTGAGGGGACCCAGCAGTGGCCCTACCGTAACAGGATACAGCAGTTGCTACACAAGACACTGCAAAACCAGTCCATGTAATCTGCAGACTGCAATCACTAACATCCTCTAACCATTGCTGAATGCAGGTGAATGCAGCACGGGTTGTGTGCGCTCATCCCGGGAGAACAAGAAAACGTTGGCTGACATAGTCACGGCTGCTTGATGGCTTCACTAGCAACAGACAGCAACAAAGGAACTCCTTCACTAATGACCCAAAGGACAACAACAATACCTAGGTTCACATATACACCTGTCCTGGGCTGATCCACTTTTACAATACAGGGGTATCAATGGAGTTGTTATGTGTCAAACAAAAGAAGAATCAGCAGAATATGTCATTCTTTTAAAAGTTCTTCTGTCATGTCCTTTGTCATCTTTTAACCTATAGCATTATCATCAATGACAGATTCAAAGTATGTCTTAAATATTTAGCATTTGAAAGTCATACCTCTGGAAAGATGGACGTGTCTAAGCGCTTTATCTAGTTACCCAGGAGCCCCCTGCTGGTATGGACACAGCTTTGTCTCTGCACGCCTCCTGTTGACATAGGTTCAATCAAAACTGCCACCAGAAGTGCCCATATGACATGACACAACACGGAACCTAGCAACTGCGGTGCACTTGATCTATAGCCCTATATCATCACGGCCATCTGCTACATTTACAAGCCAGAAAGTACTACATTGCACTTATCTTGGGTACTTGAAGAGAGTAGTTGTTTGCGTCAGGCTATAAATTAAGATAAAGGTTTGCTTTGAAAGGCATGTATCAATAGCAGTTACACTGTGTACCTTCCAAGCTAAAACTGTGCCCAGGCAACATTAAACATGAAGGTATGAAATATTCATACAACATGAAACATTAAGTTACTCTCACTCTATTTGTGTTTTAAGATATTCAAGGACCTTCAGTTGTTTACTGTCAACAGTCAACACTGGGTTTACAGTACAGAATGTCTCTACATACAAATGTACGGGCTAAAGCAAAGGAAGATCATCTAGCTATAGCTTTCCTCAATAGAGGCTAACATTAAAGATACAAATGTAAGTCTATGTCAGATATCAAAACTAGATGTCTAACATTCCCAGTGTGTCACAGATTTCTCAAAAAGCCCAGGTTTGCTCTGTACTGGTACGGTGAGGCTTGTCATGTGCAAGAGTACAACTCAACTACATTTTATGGCTTGTGTGTTTACAAGTCAACACATCCAGCCTACC
>NC_049980.1:24229284-24234645 GCF_000003815.2 Branchiostoma floridae | reverse complement strand
CCACATAGTGCCAATAGAGGTCCTCATAGAAGTATCTGCAAAAGTAACAGAACACCCCCATCTTTTGGACAGTGCATATTATTATGTAGTTACTAGTAATGCTCAATGTTATCATAATAAACTGTACCTTGCCAGGTTACCTATGACAATTCATTCCTGAATGATCAAGGGTCTGTTTTGACTTTATAGGAACAAATAAAGCCATAGGTTAGCTACATTTATCAAAATGTCTGTTGCTAAGACTAACACTATGTCTACATGTATACAGTGCTGTCGACATTTGTTTCTGAAGTAACTATGGAAACCAAATGAGATACATGTTGCAGAGATACATGTTGTATTATTCTATTAATAATTTCTGCTCCTGAATATGCAGGTGAAACTGTGATAATGTACACATAAGACACACAGTCATATATAATATAAACTTCACAGTTGCATTTCTTTGGCAAAGTTTGGCTAGGAGTCCATTTCCTTAAAAGCAAGCAATGCCTTAGGACTGCATCACAAAGCCAAGTTTGAGCAAAGTTAAGAAAATGGACCTGGCAGTCTTTAAATCAAGTTCTGGAATTCATTTTTTGCTTATGATTTGAAATATTGTGCTTCTGATTTATGTACTACAACACAAAGCCTAACCTTTAAACAGCATTATACTATATGAGGTACACTGAGTCATGTAAGTGCAGCGACACATTCAGTACATAACATGTGCCTCTGTATGTATGTATATACTTACTGTCTTGTTCTGGCAACAGAGTTTGGCAACCATATACAGTCTGCCATGGTAGCACGGCCGGGAATGAGGCGCGGTCGTCTGGTCAACATCTGCATAATGCGATCCTCCTCTGACCTGGTCATCTTGTTAATACCACTGTATCCACAGTGATTCCACACCATAAATTATACCTTCTGAAGAACAGACTGGCGAGCTAATTTGTCTTGGCAACAAAGACTGACGGGTTTACGGGCATTGTGTGCTGATTACTCCATCAGTAACTTGCACCTTTGCTGACATTTCAGGCATGTGATGTTCTGTAGTCTCCTGCACAACACAGTCACGAGATGAGGTTCCGTAGTGCAAACAGTGGTCCACTGTTTAAAGATCTGTGTCCTGGAGCCAGAATCCACACTTTGGAGCTGTAGTATAGCTTGGATGCTGCTACAGTTTTGAAAAAGCAGCTACAAAAATGGTGACTTGTCTGCCTTGGAAATGAAACTGCCTGTTCGACCAATGGCAGTTAATAAAGCGACAAACATGCAACTTACAAGTGCATGTAAATGTTCTACCTTGTTCACTTTTTAGTGTGCCTCCAATAGGCAATCTGCAGTAGAAATGGTGTCAACAAGCTCCTGGCGAGTTGAATGATCTACTTTGTTTGGACAACTGCTCCTATTGGAAGAATTAGTACAAAACAATGCTGAACTAACCCTGACCTTTCTCAACCACCTGTTTCCTTTAGCAGTCTTCTTGTCCTACTTTAATCAGTTTTTCTGCTGACCTAAAAACAGTAATTTTCCCACATCACTCAAGAAATGTCCATAGTCGCAAGAAGTTGTCAACCTGCAACAGTAGCAACAGCCCTGGTGGAGAATACA
Organism: Branchiostoma floridae; assembly: GCF_000003815.2. NCBI lineage: Eukaryota > Metazoa > Chordata > Leptocardii > Amphioxiformes > Branchiostomatidae > Branchiostoma > Branchiostoma floridae. Next base: position 24,233,049 of record NC_049980.1, on the reverse strand, counting down.
GGACTGAAGTTCATGGCAGGTAGAAACACTTGAGTCTTTACAGAAGTAGTCAGACTCCATTAATCAACCCTTTCAGTCTATAGAGGCCAATTGTGAACAGATGGCCTATTGGTTCCTTGGATGGCATCAGCAGAATAGCATAAAAACAGCTCTTGATCCCCAGGATTCCCTTCCTTCTGTGCGGTCCAAGGTTCGCGGGGAGTAAACACACAAGGACTTGTTACAACACTATTGCTGGAAGCAGGCATGGACAACAGGTATTCATGGCTCGTCCCAGGCCGTTGCAAACTCTCAATTAAAAAAGCACAACGCCAAAGGACCAACAGTTCAACTGGTGGCGTGACTTGGTACAGCCCACTTCTGTGGTGTACACAACTCAGCAGAATTCCTCCATGACGGGGTCACCGAGAAATACCTCCCATCAGCGACACGATTTGTGGAACACAAATAATAAAACGTAGAAATCTGTTGATGGTGCCAACAAGCCACGCATGTACCAACAATGTACAAAGCCCGCTTAGTATCTGCGTAACGGGAGCTAGAGTAAACACATAACAATAGGGACCATTTCTTATGTAAATAACATTCATTGTCTCGCCTTAAGTCGGGTATCGCTCGTGGGGCACAGCTCAAACTTCTGCCATATCTGTACTTCAAAAATCATTAACAGGTTATCAGTTGACAGTAGGTAGATCCTCATTATCATTATCAACACATACAGGTGGCAATTCATACCTGGCATTAGATTTCAGAGATAATCATAGGCAAACTAATTTTTCTTTTCTCCTGTCTACACAAAGTAGTTGTTCCAGAAAAATATCAATGTAACCAATATAGCAAGACAACAATAAGGGAATGGCAATACACTCGCTACCAGAAAAAAACACAACAGTTGGAAAGTTCTGATGTTTTGTGAGTTTTGCGAGGAGCCCCGGGACGTGGTGAACTGTGGCGGGAACAGTAACCTTCACCAGGGAAATGACCTCATACCTAAGCACTTAAACACCGCCAGGAAACCCTACACCTTCGCCATGCAAGTCACAACAATGGGCTACCCCGCCTCACATGATATTACATTTTCAGCACACTACTACACCAGAACTTGAGAACTGTATATTATATTGTTCAAACATAGCAACAGCACAAAAACAAGCCAATCAATACATCATTCAGCTGCATGCCTTTCTTATCCAAAGATTAGCAATAGCCATGTCCTGGATGACTAAATATTTCATATTGCAGTTTTAAAAAGTTTACCTTAAGGATAAAAGGTCTGGCATTAACAAACAATGCCAGTTATTAAAAAGTGAACTTTAGTAGTGATCCTATATCAATCAGACTTAACGACCTGATAACCAATGATAGATTTTGAACAATTTTGTCCCCCGGGCTTTCAACCAGACTACTTGGGGCTCAACACACCATTTATCAATTGACAGGTAGAAACGCAGTATGAAATTTTAATGCAGCGTATCCTGGAATGGTCAAGTTTGATTTAACCCTGCAAATGAACCCACCTCCTTTATTACGATCTATGCGTTTGAATGTCAGGAATCAATAAGCTCCTACAAGGCATGCCATTTGCTGGTTATGTGTACCACAAGTCATACCCTGATTTATGGTCTTTGACTAATAAATGTGGTTTGCCATTGCCAGACAACCACACAGAGGCACCTGTCTATACATTGTAGTATTGGAATTTGGAGAGGTTTGAACCTTGATATATTTGTATGTTAAAGAAACTGACAAATATTAGAACTTTCACTCCTCCAGAAAGCAGGGAAGAATGGTATGATGAAGCTGGTAGCCAACTTATGATAGGTTGGCACTTATTGTGGTGATTGCGATGAGGTACTGTAAATGTCTTAAAGAGATTGCAGGGATTTAATTCACAGAAGGAAGAAAATGGAGTGTTTGCAATGGTTTGAATGTCGCTGTTGAAACAAAAGCTTAGGTGGCAGAAGACAGAGAAAGCATTTTCAAGATGGTGCTACATTCAAGGTAAGGAGGTCACTGCAAAAACCATGAACATTTTCCATCACAAAAATCTCAACATTTATAGTTACAGTATATTGCTCAAATTCCCTGGTGATCTCACAATGCACCCTAGCCTTACTGGTCAGCCATCAACAATATCAACATGTTTACCAACACATTATTGCCCATTAAGCTGTATTAAAATTATAAAACCTTTGTTCTGGAACTGATGTTGTATTCTATCTGACTATATTTTATGTCTTTTGTTTGCTCCAAATATACATAAGACTGCATTACATACTGGTAACATTTGCCTGAGTCCTTCTCTATCTATCTATGGGCTTCTTCCAGCCATACTGAAGGGACAAATCAAATATCTGATAGCCTCACAAAAGAGCAAGAACTTGAGAATTCCTCAACATGAAATAATAACAGCATTGGCTTGTGTAAAGGAGGAGTCTAGCTCTAGACAAGCAAATGTACCCTGCTATGAATAACTTCAGTTGACATACATTCATAGATAAAATTACTAAACTACCAGTGTATACAGTACCTATATCAACATCCAACACACATCAATATGCTCCCTGATACCTATCTATATCTGTCATACCTGGATACTAAGATTACCCTTGGCTTGGTAGCACAGGTCCCCATGGTGGCAGTCATAGCTGTCATAATCATCAGGTCTTAATGTTGTTCTAGAACAGTCTACAATGTACAGAGTAAGGTTCTGGCTAGTGTGTGTTTGTTTCTGAGGTCACACTACTCCACCTCACACCTGTTTACAGTCTCACGTTACAGGTCACAGGTGGCTAAAGTACCTGTTTAGGCTGAGTCTAGAGAATATGTATATGTATACATATATGTACATGGGTTCTGTGCATGGGTACTGCGAAAGATGCCAGCTTAATGTTTTGAAATGCTGTATCAACCTTCAAAGATGGCATGTTATAACTGGAAGGTAATGGTACATTAGGAGGTAAAGTATGTAACCAAATCATATTCAGATGGTTCCAGTTTAAAGTAGTATTGGCCATGAGAGGAGTAATGATGAAGAATAAAGACAAGGAAGAACAAAATTTCTTATCATATGTAGTTCAATACCTGATTTATGTAAGCAAAGCAGAAGTTCATCTTTGGGCAACCCTGGCTGTCTGTAAACAGCCAAACGAATAGATAAAAAATAAATAAAAGTTGATGGGGCATTCTGTACTGTTGCAGATTAAACACTGTTGCAGAATGATTAAACATTGATTCATAGGGATATATCAATTTAGACTCAGTTTAGCTACCAACGCCTGGAATTTAATTATAGTGTTTTATAGTAAAATACTATTAATATGGGTACCTATTGAAAGTGTGAATTAATCTTGAGTCAAATGATGGTGTCATGGTCTATAATCTACCGTAACTGGAGTGATATGTACTTACCACCCAATGGCAGTCCCCTGGATGATGTTCAGGTTATCGCTATGCAGGTAGTTGGTGGTTGAGACAGTTCCATGGGCCATACGTAAGCGCGGCACACCATTTCTATGTACAAGCATCTCCTTCCCAACTCGTACCTTAACATGTGCTTCATGTTCTTGCATTCTCTCCGCATGCTTGTCTCTACACATGTATCTGATAGGCTGTCTCTGTGCATGCTTTTCCAGCAGTTTCCTTGCATACTTTTCCATATACTTTGGTTTAGAGAATTTTTCGTCAGAAGACTGCGGCCACTTCCGTGTGTAGTTGTCCTCGCCGCTTCCTGTTTCGAGTACTTTTCGAAGGCAGCACATAGTG
>NC_049980.1:24113807-24228471 GCF_000003815.2 Branchiostoma floridae | reverse complement strand
TTCACCACACAAAACTCAGCTCTCAGATTCCAGAAGTGCCAGCATGGATCTCAAAACCCAAACACTGCTTACACAGTAAAAGACAGTGCTGCAAATAAAACGCTGTTGATGAATACATGGCATCTTTAGAAATCTCAGAGTCACACATAGAGTCCCAAGAAGTCAACCTCAAACCCATGCAAGAAATTATATTCTGGCATTCAAGGCCGAAAATCTCAAAGACCAAATTCTTGCCTAGTGAGCTTCAACAAATCAAGAGCATTTGAGGAGGGTTTTCAACAGCGTAATTCACCTCTCCTTTGGAGATAACATTGAGTCAGAGAATCCAAAGTAACACACAGACACACACACAATACCAAAGTCAAAGATGCTCCGGTGTAAAGAAAGGTTTGACCGCCCAAACCATGAAGATATAGTCTGTCCAGTTGCTGTCACACCCAAGGACTGTATTGGCATGTCAACTAGACAGGGAGGGGCACAGATATGTAGGCTGAGGGCTAAGGTGCAACACATGAATACTCTCACCTTTAGACTGGCATGCCAACTTCTCTAAAACAGAAGCACTACCTGTGGCATGTGTGCTGTACACATACTTCCAAAGGACAAAATCTCCAAGTAGAAAATCGACAAGCCTACAGATCATTTCTGTGGTCTAGGAATTCACATGTGGACTAACAAAAAAAAAGACAGACCAATCAAATAGGAGCTTAAATTCAGATAACTAAATCAACAATCTTAAGTTGCCTGCTCTGTTCTAGGGGAAAAGGTACTTGACTTGTTGGACCTCCGAGTGTGAATTTTTTGAGTGTCATTGAAATGCACCATTGAAACACAAGAGTACCTGCAAAATCCCGTAGCCTTTTGTTGGGCAGAATATTTGATTACCACTCTGTTTCCAATATGATGAAATTGGAAAATGCCTATCAAATTGTTTCCAGCTCACAACCTTTCTGAGTACACAAAATTCTTGTGCCAGCCTACAAAGCTCACAGCCTTTCACTGGTACATAGGATTTACTGGACCAACATGCAAGACACTTTAGAACATGATCACTTATCATAGATCGCAAAACATTTAAGGCCTTTTTGGCACATTCTTTGAATTAATGCCAAGGTGCTACATTTGAATTACCGTTTAAGATTTTGAATCCTACGTTTCCCGACACATTTGTACATTCATCAGCAAACCATAGACAAACCAAAGAATACCTTACTATGAATCTCCATAAGAATGTGGAAACTTGCTCTTTACTTCATCAACAATTGTTAATACCTGTGCACCAACCTGTAGAATGATGTGATTACCCGATCCTCCTCACACATCCCAGTATTTTGGAAAGTTCACGAGGAGGCGAACCTTTCATGTGAACCTCTGCAGCGTAGCAGACAAGGGTAAGCACTCTTTTTGCCTAAATCAACTTTACACACAGTTCACTTTGTTGCCAAAGGCTGCAACTGAGCAAACCAACTCAGAATCAAAGGCCGTGGAGAGAACAGCCAAGTCTTGTTAAGCCCTGCAGCAGCCCTGAAACTAAGTCAAAAACACGGGCTGTGCCCTTTCTCCTCCTGAACTGATCCTGGTTACTGTAAGGATAAGGAGAGTGATCTTAAGAAAGCGCAGTGGGAGAGGGAAGAACAAACAATAACAGTGCATTATTCCAGGCATTATTCAGAAGGAGAAAAAACGTTCATCCTAGCTACCAAAAACAATTTCAGCTGCAAAAGAAGCCCCTGTTCCTTTGATCAATGATGTACCTCTGCGTAGGCATAGTGAGGTAAGGAAGATTGACGTGTGGAGTTGTAACAGTGGTATAATTCCACTTGTGGACGTGACTTTAAGAATAAACAAAGTAGAACCTTTCATCTCCTAATCCATGGTACCTATGGGAGCTTTACCAACATAAATCCTATTTTCTGTCTATTTTCTCTTCTATTTGTCTTCAGGTAAATCAAATGATTTAGCAGGTTTGTTTATAAAGAAAAAGAGGGAAAAGAAAAGTCAACTGAATCTGCTATCAAATTCAAAAGCTATACTGACGCAGGAATAAACAGTGCTCCAGTGAAAATGGAAAAGTGCCTTAAGCCATGTAGAAACTCTTTGATAACATTGTTTCAACTTTCATTACACTAAATTCGAATTTGATATCCTGTAGCTGCCTAGTTCAAGTGACACATACTGAAAACTACTACTCCTATTCTACTATAGTATAATACACAACGGTAAGAAAGGTCTTATGCACTAGCACTAAGTGTCATTGTTCTACAAATTGATTATGGCTAGATTGAGATTGAATCATGGTTCAACAGCTCAAGAGAAAGCAACAGAATTAGTGGAAATCCTTGTAGTAGGAGCAGTAGTAAGAAATAGATAGGTCAGAAATAGAGCAAAAATGTGAATTATCAGCACGCAATACAGTGATTGAGTGAATCTCCTGTGGTGCCTAATTGGCAACAATTCATGACAGATAAAAATTTCCGAGGGGCCAAATTGGCCAGAAATCACCAGTTTTACTGGTCTAAATGAAGATCCACTGTGACAAGTGACCTGAGTAAGATTTATGGCTATTGGCAGTATTGCAATCAGAGATTACAGGTATCCCAAAACTGTAGGCAAAATGAAGCATCATTTCCACCTTCCATAACAGACTGTGGCAGTGCAATTCCTACGATCAGTGCTGCTGATGGCTCCTCTTGATTTACAGCAGAGGCAGAGTAACATGCAATCCCTTCTGGTGCAGCCCAGGGTTAGGATGTCAGCTGTATGGTGTTTGTATGATGCCCCACACGTCCCCAGTTGTCTGACTTGTCCTCAAGGCCAAAGTGCTCCACATTTCCCTCCCATCTGCGTAAAGCTGAGTTATCGATCCAGGTGCGGCGAGATGCTCGGCACGTTTCCCGGGACACACGTATCCGCCATGCGGCCACCAACACACCGGTGCCAAGGCAACAGATACTAGAGGCATGCGAACACACCACAAATCACCAGCGTGCTAGTGTCAGTATCTCTCACTGGCCTTGGGGGCAGGCAACACTAATGACTGGGGACAATGTATGTGGGCAGGGAGAATTGTGATTACGATTTGCATATGAATTGACATGGGAGTGAGGATTTATCACACCTCTGTTGGGCAATAAGATAAGGGATCTACCGGAACATCGGGTACAGTAGCACCTGGTACCCAACAAGAAGGAACAGGTTTTGGTACATGGTAGCAGTTTAAATCATATGTCCTTACCCTAAATATGATTTAAGTGTGATCACAGCTTTGTAAAAATGGTATGATTCTATATTGACAAGGAGTCTGAGTATCATTCTTTTACATGAACTCACTTCTTTGTGAGGTATAACCAAGAAGTGATCAATAACTGCCTCAATAAATTTCTGTCCACAAAATGTTCGCCTTTCGCTTGGGTGCTGTAAACTGCTTATTCAGGAAAGGTGCATTAAATTATTCAAGAAAGGCAAAGGCAAAAGTAATTCAATTCCTTATCATCTGGAAAAGAAAGTGTCAGTAATGAATGACGACTGAATTCTCCTACACAATGAAACATTTATGCAACATTTTGAGCATGAGATAATCACACAATAGCTTGGAGTACTTATTCTTCTCCATTCAACCACACCATTGACACCCTTACTTAACTTGTGGACAACAGAAACATTTACTCATATATCATAGTTTTACAGATATAACAGTCACGTAATAAAGGTTTTTAACATTACAATATCTATCAATGGACAGTGACTACTCAATCAACTTGTTATTGTTACTGCATGCTAAATGTACTTTTATAATTTCTATCTACATTCTCCCTTCACATAATTTTCCTGATCAACTCCTTAGTCATATGAGATTGCTTGGCACATAGACTATCCGATAGAGGTACACTGCATAGACTTATTGAGCAAAATATAAAAGCACAACATTCTTCTTCACACATAAAGGAAGAACAGTGTGTACACTATCAATGCACCTGTTTAGAATACCAATGGCATAGTGAAGGCTTGCTGCAGTAAAGACCACCACCACTAGGTGGCACCTGTACACAGAAGGGTTATCAAGGGGTCAATGGTTTCCCATACCATCTCTTTAGCAGCACCTGTTTCACTTTGAAAGGAATAGCTCCAGCGTTCCCGCCAGGTTTTTGAAAGTATGCGTCCAAATATTTGGGAGGGGCGTAATGAGCGCCGGAGGCGCGAGACGAGCGCCGCAGGCGCTCGCATTCTAGGGGGGTCCGGGGGCATGCTCCCCCGGGAAAATTTGGATTTTCAAACCCTCTAGAACACAATTTCCTGCAATTTGAGAGGATAATCATGCACTTGAGATTGGATGTCGGTTGCCTCTTTTACTCCCATTTTCAGTTATCGACGACCACCCTCTTCATCAAAATACGTTATATTAAAAACAACTGTAAGCACAGGGAATCAGCCTTCCGTGATCTGGCCCGGGTATTATTTGTCCAGACAAATCTATATGAAAATTTTGGATTTTTGATGCTTCGAAACAGGGCTCTAGCGGCCTAGCCTGTCTGTCAGCCCGTGAAAAAAATTCTGCCAATTATTTTCCGTCATTGAAAAAAAAATGTCTAACGTTACCTCGTGCGATCGATGTTGCGCCCTCCCGCATCAAAATTTTTTCCGAGACGATAAAATAATGGCGCCATCACACTTTGTGTCTTTTTTCTATTTTGCCCGATGATTTTAGTCAAATTTTTTGAATCGGTGGGGTTTTACAAGGCCTTGCCGTCATTTTCCACGAGCGTGCGTTTGTTCCTGCGACCTCAGGTAACCCCGTTTTCGGCGTGAAATCTTTGGCTGGATTTCTTTTTAAATAGATCAAGAACGTTATACATTACTCGAGGAGGACGATCTGCTGCCTCTTTGGCAGTGATCATTGCAGGTGTAACCTTGAAGCAGTAGCCAGAAAGACGGCGCTGCGATCGACGGTCCGTCTGGGGAGGGGGGCGTGCCGTGACATGTGCCACGGAGTGCACAGCCGACTCGATCGACGCTTGACAACAATATTGCGGCCCCTTTTCTGCCGCAAATTTTGTCTTTTTGAAATAAAAGAAATTTTGTAAATAAGAAATAAAGTGTATAGTTTTGGATTCTTCACTTATTTACCGCGCACCGTTTTTTGTTAGCAGCTAGGGAAGAAACTCAAGTTGCCAGACGACACGGGCGGCTACCAACGTCACGTGCGCTAATACTCGGTAACTTTTGTTTTTTTTCCGGTGACCAATAACAGAGTGCAACATTACATTTATCAAACGCTGATTGGTTATTAAGATGATTGGATTTGGACCTGGTGGCCAATCTAGACTGCTTGGCGCTAGCGGCCTGTTGTCAAAGATACCGACTGCCAATCAACTGCCCACAGTGTGAGAACTTTTGTTGAGATGTGCAGCACTCGCGCAGAGCAGTTTGCTTGTTCAATACTAGTATTACCCACAAATCTTTAACAAATACGTGAAACTGAGGACAAGTAAGTATCATGTTAATATCAGAATATAAAATCTGCATAAGATTTCTTCGAGTGTTAAAGAATGCTGACTGTCAGACGTATTTCACGGACTACAAAAAATTACATTGCGCAACGGACAGCTCAGACTGGCGCGTGGCTGGGTGTGTCGCACATGGGTCCGCTAGTTGTAAAGCGTGCCGCGCTCCGCCCCATGCCCAGACTACTAGGATGACCGGAAAGTGAAGAATTTGAAGTATAAATTGTAAAGGTAGGATTCCTTCGTATAAAGACAGATTTTTAAAAAGATTCCAGATACATTTTGTACACTGGTGGTACAGGTCAGCCTTTCTTTCATATTTTTTTATGGACGCATTCAGCTGAGCCGAGTGCGTCTTTCCAGAAAAAAATGCGTCCAAAGACGTAAAGACGTATGCCTGGCGGGAACGCTGAATAGCTCTATTAGTTTCCTCACATGCAACATTTCCAAGTCTTAAGACAAATGACTAAAAATCTTAAACCATCTATAAATCATTTATACTTATACCTGGTACTTTTCTAACTGTTACAAGTCAAATGTCTGTGGACATAAGCCATCATGTAAACATCACAGGAAGAAACAAAAGTCCTGTTCACCTATTTATGATGTATTATTAATTACAACCGTCACAATAAACACAAAAAACACAGAGCCAAAGTATGAAATGGTAATACTACTGCATTAACATACTAGACTACTACAACTGATGCTACTGCAGTACCAAACCTATTCAAGTGGTGGCACTCTAAGTCTTACCTGGCATTCTTACATTCTAATCTTACATTGAATAGCAGTATGCTTTTACTGCATTGTCGTTAGCAGTAAATTATCAACAAAAATCCATCTCTTGGTTTTCTTTCAACTAGCCATCTTACTTTCAGTCAAAGCAATCAATGCTTACTGTACTAATACTTACAATGTATAAATAGCCCAACCAAAGTAAAGAGTGAGCCATTAACAAAACCCATGAAAGAATGTGCACAGCTACCATCGCTACACAAATTTAAAAGTACTCACTATTCAAACTTGTGTCTTTCCAGAAAGCGAGAGAAGCTGGTGGCTGCATTGCCTCTTTCCAGTGCTAGGGGTCCTGCAAGGAAATGAAACGTAACATTACTAAAATATACCAGTCAAACATAGCAATGAAAGCATAAAAGTTTTCCCAATAAATGAAAAACAGTTCATAACCAATCATTTTTCCAAATCAATTTCTTGCAAATAACAACAATTGTTTCATGTAGAGAAGACAAAGGCCAGGTGAAAAAATCTTCTTTGCATTACCAAAAGAACTAGTTTTTTAAAAATTTCCAAAGTTTGTTTTAGTCAATCATATTTCCCTCATCAATTTCAATATATCAAAATTGTTATTTGAGAGCTTATTTCTTATTCTTTGCAATTGCATCAAATTTACTATGATTTCAACTTCATTCGCTGTGCACCAGGGCTACCTAAGTGAGCTAGTCCCAAGAAAGAAGTATACTGATTCTAATTATTTGTGTTGTTGTTTTTCACATGACAGGAGGTATGTTCCATGTAACATGAACAAGTTGCTACAAAAGACTATCTGTCTGAACAGCTTTCACTGTTTTAATTTAATTTTGTGGCATACACTGCTTTTCTTTAGATTCTATTATTGGATCTACGTACCAGTTGTTTACCCCATGACTAGCAGGACAATGGTGTCCAGAAGAACGTTATTTAATTTGATTTCAAGTGAGACAAACCACATGTTTGTACATGGGTCCACACACTTTGCCAAAACATTTTCATCACAAGGCAAGAGGGATAAAACTGATCGTAAAAAGAACAAGGGTCCATAATGTTTTCTGCATAATTCTACAAGATACTTATGGTTTGAGTTTATCTATTTAAATTAAAACTCCTTGCACAACAGGTACATTTATATCTTCTGCATGCTAATCCTTAAAGCTTTCGTAGGTTGTTACTACCATGTAGACATCATAACAACGCAGGTTCCATGGTGAGCTTGAGTGTTTTCACTCCAACATGATGCAAGCAGCCATAGTTGACTGAGAATACATAGTAAGGGTGTCTGGTGCTGAGTGTAATGTATATGGGAGCAGAGTAGATGAGTTCTTTCATGAGCAATGACTGGAAAATGACAAGCTACAGACAGAGAGCTTATCACTGTCATGTAACAGACATATGATACAGAAAACTGGTGTCAATGTCAACCTAGCTACATGTAGCCTTACACTTCGAGTTCACATGCATCAGATTTTTGTATCAAAACAATTTACCAGATAGTTTTGAAACTCCAAAATATTACCTCACCTGTAAAGGGCTGAACTACGTCATGAATCGTACCTTTCAATAAAATTTTACGTTCAATGTTATGTCAGAAAATGTGCGGATAGTGCTGAGGTTAGAAAGGTCACAAACCACACAAGCTAATTAGTGGTAACAATCAGTTACAACAATACAAGGTGCTCAGTTGCAGTCCAACTCCAAACTACTAATCAGTAATGTAACTGTATACACTGATGCCAGCCTTTTCTATAAACCAGATCAAAAGCTAACCTGTAAAAAGAATTCCTGCATGACAAGATGGAGAACAACATTTGATACCGGTATACAAAGGTGCTTCAAGATGGGTGATTGAAACCACCTGTGCAATGGGACAGGTGTGTGCATATGTGCACTGATAAAACTCACTGCACTCCCAGAAAAAGAACTGTGCAAACAACTTCACCTCTTCAGGCTTGAGTGCATCATTTAGCCAACAAATGGATATATACAAATATTACAAGTAGAGTACTCTATGAATCATTTAATCATGTATACTGGAATTGGGATACAAATGTATTTCCGTCACAATAATTAGTCCGTAATAACAGGTTCAGCATTGTTAACATAATGATATTGCCCAAAACTGTATCATGTAAGTAGTGGGACATGAAAAGGCACATGAATGGATATCTTATCAGTATCACTACAGCAACAATCTAACATTTTTGTCATTCAACCATGTTGTCAAACAAGGAAAGATTACTACTGTGTATGCAGGCAAAATCCCACGCTATTAAAAATAAAGCACTCTACACTTTGGCTAAAAGCCCTTGGCTGGCCCAGTTGTTACTGTACTAGCTATTGTGCGAGCATTGGTTACACACCAAGAAAAACGACAAACAAAAGTTGTTCCCCTTTGACTTATTGTAGCCATTCTGTACAACAGAATTTTGCAGGGCAATGATCCGCCACAGGACAAAACAGCCTGGGTCTGCTTTCACTAAACCAACAGGGCAATCTGGGACTAAGCATGTACATGTAACACCAACTGCCACTGTGGTCTTCAGTGACTTCAACTCAAACAGCCTACCGATAGTAGAGCTGTTAGTGTTAAGAGGGAAACTACAACCCTATGTTCATCATTTACAACTTAAGCTATCAAAGGATAGAATATATTTGTTGCTGATGCAAGAGAAGGTATCACAAAACATAGTTGTCATTGATAATACATGTACAGGAGTCATAACAAGACATAGATACTAAGAATTAGTAAGATAGATAGTGTATTCAGTGTCATGTTCAAACTTGACCACTTTCTCAGAATTATTCATATATACAGAAAACAAAGGTGGTACAGAACTTGGTGTGTGGTTGGGAAAACACACTTGGAATTGATATATGTAATGGACAGTACAATCTTGTTCAAAAGACGGTATACAGAACATTTATAGAATCTGTTACGTTAAAGCCATGAATGAAACCCAAAATATTTTCAAAGCCATTCTTCTCATACCATTAAATGTTTAGCATGCTTTCCACTCTCATCAAGATGTCCATCCATGCCCTAAGTAAACTACCTTTGACCCCATAAAGCCAGAAAAAACAAATCAAAGATAACGAACATTCATGTATTTCAGATAGTGTAGCAATCCTAATATGTTCCACTTGCTAGACCATAGTAGACGTAAAATGGTATGACAACTTTCAGGGTTCTCCCCAGAAGTTTCAAGCAGAATGGAATGTTACAAAAATGTTTGTGTCTCGAATGTTTAATCCTTTGCCATTAAAGGGCTTCAGGGATAAATCATTGTAAAAACACTTGAAACTAGGAATGTCCAATTGGAATAAATAAACTAAACAGATTAGCCATATAATTATAAGCCACCTTTGTGATATCCACACCATGTGAAAAATGTATGGTTTCAACAACTACGTAAGACCCTAAGAGTAGAATGATTGATGATCAAACATGCCACTTTACATTTTGAAAGTCCACACTCTGATGTGTCTTTGTAGTGTTTGTATAGCTACTGGCTATCATTAAGAATGGTTGGAAGAGTTCCTTTCATGTTTAACATATACATATAAATTAAGACAGTGCAACTCTTCATAGGTCAGAATGCTGAAACATGTTTTAATCAAACAATTGATAATTAGGATTCCATAACCAGTTGGCAACTCTTTCCGTATTGGTCAATCATAAGGCTACACAATCACAAATAATATGTAGCTGCATGTGTATGTTACCATTACATGTGTATCTCTTCTTACTCTTAGTTACTGTATCGTAAAACACATTACACATACACACACACACACACATACCATGTCACCTGGACACACCACCCCACCTCCAAATGTGATAAAATAAATGGCGCACACACAAATATCCGTTGACAACCAGCTGCCCTGGTATCTAAACTACATACTAATTGCTTCATTACAAATTAGTTATAAGCTAACAAAAAGTCTGAGACAAAAATTTCAGTTCAGGCTGTACTCCAAACTGTTAGTACAAAGGTGTGTAGAGTGTGCAAACATTTGTTGGCTACAAGAGGTCATGTAAGCTTTGTACAATTGATTTGCAAACAGTCATAAATGTTGGCCCAATAAGTGTCAGCAATGACCTTTGGTTCCAGCAGTCTCATGTTTGTTTACTGTGACTGTGTGGTGCTACATTCAATAACACCAGAGAGACCTGCAGAATGACATAGTATTTTGGAAAAACTAGATTTCTTCAGTTAGTATTCTTACATGTCAAGCATAACATAGGATTTGCCTTTCTGTTTGAAGTAAAATTTCAGAGCAGTGCCCAATTATCATAACTCTTGAACAGTAAATTGCTACAGTAATTTTACAAATCTTCGGATGTCCACAGGCTTTGAAAAGGCTTCTAACAAAACAAAACAAAACAGATCCAGAGAGCACCGACCGGGGCACACATCATCCCATTTACCCCAAGTTAAGCCTGTAGATAAGGAGTTTTCACACAAACACCTGTGGATTGAGTCCACAACCATGCACCTGCCTAAGGATCTGTTACCCTTCAGAGAGCACCACTGTCCCAGGCAGGATTCGGTTACAAGATCCAAGCACTTTTCAGAAAGCACAAGAGAATAGCTTGGTCTCTAAGCAACAGTCCTCCTCAAGATTTCACCCTGGCACAACCACACTAGAAAGACTTTCAAGCAATTTTGTACTACAACAAAGGGATGCCAAACAGACAGTACTTTTTTTGTCATGTCGCCCAATTTGGAGAATCCTATCAACTCTTCACCTCCCGATCTCCCTGTGCAACCGTTAAGGCTGTTGTATCAACACTAGGAAAACCAGTATATGTTTACCAAACATACACAACGCAGTAACATGGTGGCTCAGCACTCAAACTGCAATTATAGGCAACTCAATTTTTAACCACAAATAGAATAGTGCAATCACTGATAGTGAGATACAAAGAGTAGAATTTTGCGGAAGGACAGTGAAAAATACAAACTTGACTACCAGTAGGCCTGAAAAGGCATCTCGCATATTATTCTAGGGAATATTGTAGCTTACAAATTGTTGCAGTGGCTTGAGGTGTTGTGTTGTGTTGTTGTAAAAAAAGACTCTATTATAGTATCATACATGAAAAAAGCATATGTACAGCTACAGCCATTCAGCCAGGCTATCTACAAGTCTTACACATATAAAACCTGAAGCTGAACTGAAAGTGTCAGTACAGTATCCTGATATTGTGTAGTTAAAACATGTACCTTTCCCACAGAAAAATAAGGTTTGAGCATTTATGAAGACCTCGTGTCCAGTGTTTTTCAAGGCATGGTAATTGACCCTTTCTGTAGCCGGGGCTCTCTCAGATTGTTACTTTTAGGATGACTGTAACAATACACTTGTTTGATTTCACAACATATCTTGTCAGGCTTGATAGGTTATGTTAGGGCCAGAAAAGATTATAAACTGGACATTGTTGTACCTCGAATGAAAGCTGATAAAATCATTCCTTGTCTATCAAGTATATTACTTACCTCAGTAATGTACACCCCATGACTGATTGATCAAAATTTAAAGAGGCACATTATCTCATTAAATAGTCTGTGACCTATTGGCCTGACACAATTTTGGTATGTCAAACTGATAGGGATACTTCTCCTATATTTCCCCTTTGTGTTTGTAGAGTTAAAACTTAAGTTATACTTATAGGTGCCTCCTTGTGTAAAACACCACAACATGGTTGTATGACATGGGTTTTATAAAGAATGGGGAAGTAGAATACAGCCATGATAAAATCTGTTGAAGACTTGGGAATCTATGATACTACTGTTGAGGAATGATTTGGACAAAGGTTTACTGATAACATGCCTCATTTAATTATGGGGTTGGTAGATTAGACTGAACTGAGCAAGCAGATAGGGCTGCTGTCACTATCTGTTTCAAATTCTGTCAATTGCTGTGGCTGTCAGCGTAACATAGAAACGAAGTAAACAGATATCCATGTTTTAGCCTCTACACACAAGAACAGAAATACTTGATCCTGATGCATCGGAATGGCATGTCAACTGATAACAGAGATTATGGACAATACAGGTGGTTGCTACTGGCGTGTTGATGTAACTTTCTCCACTGTTATGTCACAAATTCCCTGACAACAAGGAACAAATGTCACAATGTGTAATTATACAGGCTAGCTAGTGTTCAACCCAGTAATCACAATAATGTACACGCATCCCAGAATCCTGTTAGAGCTGCAACAATGGCCACATAATCCCTTTGCTTGCAGTCAATTAGTAAGTAATCAGGATATTGTGTGCTCATTGTGAAAATGAATTATCTGCTCTCAAAAGATGTGAGCCTCACAACGTAAGTTGAAACCTACTTAATGTACCAAACAGTCAAAACAAATCCTAAAGCTTGGTAAGAAGAGGGACTCATAAATATAAAGTATTGCACTGGAGGAATAGTTATGTTATGACTACACTACTTACGCAGTGTGAGTTTCTGTTTCTCACTGGTCCTTTTGCGTTGCCGAGCCGCCATGGCTGGTAGGTCAGGGGTAGCCGGAGCACCCTCGGATCCAGCCGACCCTCCCGGCCGAACATCCAGCGTGATGATGCTTGCGGCCGTTGTGCCTGTCCGAGGGGTGGAGGGGGCAGCGCGAGGGTTCCAGGGGTTGGATACACACGCTCCTGGGCCACCAGTGGGGGACCTACCCGACATTTCTTCACTGTCCTAGTTGAAAGGGAAAAAAAAGAAAAACACCATTACTCAAGACTAAACAACAAATAAAAGCTTGTACCTAATGTTACATACGATGGATATAAGTCATCAAGGGGATTACACCATTTATCTTAATCCGAGGAAGAATAATGGAATGTAATGTAGCATTCTGGTAAATACTGTAACTGGATAATGAAACTTCAACAGCAGAGGGGCAGGTAGTATTTATTGAAAAATTTTGTTGGCACAGTGTACCAAGTTATTTTGATATAGTAAACATTCTATGATCTTAATGATAATGATATTATGCTTTTCCACTTTGACTAAAAATCCTTTATCTTTCTGCAGGTGTAGTGAATGGCAATTTGATTTTTGATAAGTATCAAATTGTAAGGGAACACTAGCAGGGAGATATTTCATATCAAGTACTACATGTTGCCCAAGATGATCCCTTCGGAAATCCATGATGAAATCCTTCACCGTTATTGGTTTAAGTCCCCACCATTCAATAGAACTAGGAAAGCAAAGAAAGAATGTGTATTATTACTATAAATTAGTATAATACATGTATAGATAGATATATAATAATATAGATGTATAGATCATCAGTTGACACAACTCTCGGTTGGCTCTAGTGATAGTGAGAGGCTGAGAACAAATGTGACAAAAAATTATAGTAAAGGTTTTCCACAACTGTCATCAAACCATAAAGGAAAGACTAGACAACCACATGAGGAAACACAGTGTGTACAGGCGTGTGTACTACAACTTTAGAGCCCTGGATGATCCGAGAGAGCAGCTTAAACTGGAACTGTTCAACTGGAGTTCCTACCTGTGCCTGAAGAACTCTACTCTACTCTACATAAGACAAAATTATACACTCTAAGACAAATCCAAATCACGCAAAGCAGTGCACTGTCTGAACTGCAGAAAGTCTATTACTTTCAACTACACAGTCTGATTTTTTTTATAACAACATGCTCCATTTTGGAATCTACAACGTCGACCAGATAAAACGGGCATATCTTATACCCATGATGAAGTCTAACAATCATCTTTATATACCAAGAAATGTGAACTGAACAGGGTATTCTTTGGTATTAAACTAAATGTTACTATGTATAATGAATTTAGTAAGGGAACCGATCGATTCTCATTTGATTTGGCATGGCCGGCCGAATGGCTGTCAAAACTCTTGGCGTTAACATTAGTACTTGCCCCTAAAACGTCGTTTCATCATGCTCTATATCTACACGCCAGAATAATTCTACAGACAGTACGTGAGCACAAAGTCTGGATTTTTGTGGAGTTTAGTTGCTTCCCTCCACCCTTCCCATGTCTACATACATTTCAGGTCAAGCACGGATGAAAGTGGGGGACGCCGCAACAACCAACAATGGAACGAATGGAATATCCGTCACAGCGACGCTTCTTTATACCTACCTGGCGTTCCTGAGACGCCTTTCGTCTAACCCACCACTCACTGGGCATTACATGTCACCAAATCGACAGGAAAATGGATGTCTACTCTGTGGACGACAGCAGTCAGCATTTCCCGTGAATGCTGCGCCGCCATTTTGAAAATAACCACTTTGCTTATGTAAAGCTCCGCAAGGGACTACTTTGTGTCACCCGAAGATTTTCAATCATCGGGATTCGCAAAGAGCTTTTAACAAAGCCTTAAACACTTTACGTCCGAATCATTTCACTGTCATGTCATAAAAGACCGATAGGGATATGGCAAAACGGCAGAATTGGAATATCACTCTCAAGTTCATCTCGTGGATTGATACAAGGACGTTGGCGGGGCTTCATTGACAACCAGCTCAACAGCGGGAAATTTAAAATTGGCACTGCGATGTGGAAAACTGTAAGTTTGAAAGAAGAAAGTCCAGATTTGGCTACATTGCCAGATGATTAAATCATGTACACAAAGCGCATGAGATGAAGTTCCGACCCTAGATGCTTTGGGCAGAAGGAAACGCACTTATGTTATGACTTATGCATCCCATCCAGTTCAAGTTGGTCCAACGTCACGAAACAGTCTTGTTTGTGACGTTCCTAACGTTAAGGACGTTACGATCGCTCACGCGCTATCGGTCGATCTCTTCAACAAAGATGAAAGATTTACTGCAGATATGGTTTTCATATTCACTTAACACAAGGCAAACAGTATCACAAGTCATAACGGTGACTTGACATGCAATGTCTTCTACTAACACGGGAAATCACTGGCTAATAGTAACGTTAACGTTAACCCAAAGTCCAGTTAGGGGTCCAAACTCCGGTAAGATTTTAAAATAATTCTTGCGGAGATATACTGACAGGAATCGGAAAGTCACACAAAGTCTTCCACAATTTTAGGGCATCAAGCTTTTTCCATCAAAATGAAAACTGCCCTGCGGATGTCAGTTGAAGACAGAAGAAAATGTCTAGACTATGAATGATGCACAAAATGACTAATCAATCGGTAGTTGTTCCGACTACTGAGTATCTAATACCAGCTCAGGCTAAACAAGAAATGGTTATCAACCAAGAATTGACGTGTTAAAATATTGGAATTCGTACTTTCCTAGAACTGTCGTAGAGTGGAACTCAAATCCTCACTAGATAGCTAAAACAACATACAGTCAGTTGTGCATTCGGCAAAGGCTAGGTGTGACAGGTCTTTTTCATCGTAATATAACCAGCTACTGCCTCGCCGCATGCCTGCGAAGCTAGTGTCTTACGGGGATTCTTGTAAACAATCTTATAGGCTAAAGCAAGCCCTTTATCTATGAACGCAATGCGCTTCCTTTAGAGTACAGGTGCTGTCCTTGGTGTTGACGACGCCATCATGCGTTGCGCTGTTGTTCCACAGTAACCTGCCAGATAGCGCTTTGTACTGGTCTTTTTCAGTGACTTGTTTTCTTAAGTCTTTTTCTAGATTCGCACTGTGGGAACAACATTACCATGGTAAGGTGAGAAGGGGATTATTTGAGGACTTAGGTGATAGCAGACGGACCTTACTTACCGTTACCGCTGCTTGCATGGGAAAACGGCAAAGAAACGACAATGTGGATGTGGCCTGTTTTATTGGCTTTTTGTCTTGCTCGGAGTTTCCAGTGCCAAGCAACCATCACGCTGAAACGCCTGTCTTCTGTGTACCTGCCTTACAGCATTGACGAGGATGGACAAGCAGACTTCGCCATGGGGGACAGAGGTGCTGTAGAAAAATTCAGCTATGACTTCGAAAAGTACCGGGTCTATGCTGCAGGTAGGCTGTTTCAGAAGTTTGGATATTGTAGATGTGCCCTATTTCGTGTTGGAGATGTAATCCCATTAGTTATTTTTGATATGTACAGGGCCATCAAGGGAGACATTTTTCCAAATTAAAAGTAAGTTGTAAGATAACGCTTATTTTGTGAAACAGTGGGAAGCTAAGTATTGCAACTATACTAAATTTCCTTCCCACCCTTGATAGGTTTTATAGAGGGACTAAGTTGTGAAGTCATTAGATAGTACTTTTTTCCCGTTTTCGCCCGTTCGCTAGCACCTTCCAAAAACGATCAATTTGCATACTGTGGGAAAAACCTTTTGTTTTTTTACGTATAGTAATACAAGCAGCGTGAGACCGTACTGCAATGTTTGATCCACTCATACTGGGACGAATACCCTACTCTTCGAGATGTACGTGGTTATCTATGAACACATGTACCTTGACCACCGACACTAAAGCTGGCAGTAGAAGCTATCATCCAAGAGTATCAAGTACATGTATCAAAGTATCAATGTAGCCGCAAAAGAATGGTTTTACAAAGTAAACTACACCGATTCGAGGGCTTCATCACAAAAGGATTCAAACAGTTCAATTCGTGTTTTCAACAGCTGTTTCCAGCTGTAACAACAAGATTAAGTAATTAAGTCACTAATGAAAAAACACCAAGACCTGCCAAAAATTCTACAACAATGTATCTTAACCCAAGACGCTTCTTTGTTGGGGCAGTAGCAAGTATTTCCACTTAAAAGAATGATGTCATAAGATCATTGCAGCTCCTCCCCATATTGAACCAAAGTGGAAAGTGCGGTATAGAGATATTTCACCACCCTTGCGGGTGATGAAAGAAACTCCTTTGTCGGCTGAACCTCTTCCCAAGCTTATGATACTGCAAGATCTGCTTGGGGATTACGATTATTGTGGCGGGTCCTTTAACGTGCCCGAACACGGGACCTCCATTTAATTTTTTTCAACATCCTATCCGAGGGACGGCCTAGCTAGCCCTACTAGCTGTTTTTCCCATACTATCCAGCTGTTTGTTGTGTCAAGGAGGTTAAAAGGCGGTTGTGTTTGTTGTTGACATATATGCTCGAGACCGAGAGGTTGCGGGTTCGAATCCAGCTGCTGTGTCACCGATCTTGTGCCCTTGGGAAAGGCACTTAACACGACTTTCCTCACTTAACTCAGGTGTAAATGAGTATCTAGTGGCCTTGTGTGGCTTGGTGGGCTATGTGGCTGAGACAGGCCTTAGGGGCATGTTCGAGCATGAGCGGCACCCGCCATGACACACGAGTCGGGGGTAGGAGGAACCCCCTACATCCTTGGTTGGAAGTCTTCCTAGGAGACGGATACTCCGAACAACAAAGCTGCATCTGCTGGAGCCGCCTCACACGTTGCATACAGTTGCCCCTGTGAGACTTAGTGATCCAGTAGACGAGAGGGCGGAGAAGGAATTGCACACCCCTCCTTCACCATAAAAAAAAAGTCATGTGCAGGTCAGGCAAACAGGCAAAAAGCCTGTCTGCCTGCTCATCTGTCCAATCGACAGGAGAAACAAAAAAATATATATATATATATATGCATGGAACAATGTCGCTCCATACTGGCCTATGTATACCAATCTTACAACTATAACGTTACTTACTTGTGGTGTTTGTTTGAGCCAGCAGATGATTTCGTTGTCGTTTGTCGCTGGGTGTTCATGACTTAAAACTGACATAGTGAAAAAAGCGTGTCAGCCATACTCCCAAAGAAGGGGTTAGGCTCGGATGTTGTTGTTTTTTACATTTTTATGCGTTTTAGCGGACTTTCTAACGCTTTATGTCTCGTTAGGTCGCGAGTACGCTACAAAATAGAATAACGCCTAAAAACGGCAAAAAAACTGCCGGAGCCTAGTTAATCGTATTGTTGTTTCCTGCTCAGTGTTATCTTAGGCTCCAATCAAATAATTTTGTATTACATAGATGACCAGATCTAGACTTAGATATTTTGGTTTCCGAGTGCAAATTACAAGGGAAGAAAATGACAAACAGGCCAAAATGCGAAGGCCGGAGAATCATCGGTATGTTTGGTTGACATCCAATTCCCATTCACCCAGAAACTCACTGCATGTACATGTATATATAGCGTCGTCAGATATACGGTCGTCAAATACAATATTTTAGAAATGACGGACGACGTTATACCCGCACCAGGTAAAGCTGGGATTCTGAACGTTATCGACATCTCCGCCCCCTCCACTCCACGTGTGCTCCACCGGCAGAAGCTGCCAGGCGGTGCCCTTGGCGTTGACCTTTGCGGAGCCTACCTGGCGGTGACTCTTGCTGGGGACTCCTTCGTTGATTCCGGCAAGGTTTTGGTGTATAAAAAGTACAGCGATGGTCAAACGTCCATGGAGCTCGTGCACGACATACCAGGTGTGTACGTCACCTAGGCAAACTTCTTAGAAATAATTCCCCTAGTTATATGTAATTGAGTCTTGATGGCCCATTGCTAATCAGTGAGTCGTGATTGCAGGCCACCTCTATTTCTAGATGATGTGCAAGAAAACAGTTACTTAAATAACTGGATAGTTTTTGTAAACGGCCAGACGTTTCAGGTCAGGTATACGTAACATTCAATACCATTTAGAGAGGCAAACCTTACCGTATTGAACCTTGATACGCCGATAAAGGTATTAAGATATGCAAGGAAGCAGTGGCTCAAGCGCATGGATAATGAGATTTTGGAATCGGTCAGACCTTTCATTTAATACCCACTACTTCTCGTCAGTGATCTGTATCTAGCAAGAAAACTGTATCCAAATTTTCGGGGAAAACGGGTTGGGATCGCTGGCTATTCGCAGACATTTGAATACTACTGGTAACCGATACCTGGCCTTCTCTTTTATAGTTGGCAGCCGACCAGATTCACTCAAATTTACAAAAGATTGCAGAAAGTTGTCGGTTGGCAATGAGGCGCGTGCAGGGGAAGATGAGTCGGGAAACTTCGTGGATCCCGAAGGATCGGTGATGGTGATCGACTTCGGGTCGGAAGACATCGGCAGTGCCAATCCTGTCGTGCGAACGGCCAACTTCCGCAAATTTGATGCCTTGTAAGTGGTAGATATTTCTGTATGTTCACTGTAGTAGCATCTTTTCTCACAGATTCAGTAACATCAAGCTTATGCAAGCTCGACTAACTGCTTCAATAGGCGAAGCAGGGCTTGCGAAGGCTGCTTGGGATGTTCCCTACCTTATTTAGGCCGGAATCGCTTTTGATCCACTCACAGAGGAAAGGGCACCTACTCTTTTCGATTACTGAGGTGAGTTCTTCACGTGCCCGATGTGTGTTCCGATGTGTGGTACAAGATGACACATAAGTGGACGGATACTATAATTCATACATCTACAAATAATCATGGTTGCAGTTGCACTCCCATAATATCGTCTTCTTTTCGTATGGTAATATTTCAGAGGAGACTTCTATCAATCCGCTGGTGTCCGCTGGCTCATGAAGGGATTGAAAGAATCCTGGAACACACAGACGATACCACCGATCCTTAACAACTCTAGTTTTTATCAAACCTTGGAGCCAGAATCCATCACATTAAATGAGGATGGGTCAAAAGCCTACGTCTGTTTTCAGGTGAGATTTGATGCGTTTGCAATCTGTTTTGGCCTTGTTATCAATTAAAAAATGCTACATAATTTAAATTTCTCCTCTCATGCATTCATAGCAAGTAATCCTTCCGCCTATCACATTCTCTTTATTCATATGTACAGACCAACAACGCCATTGCCGTTTTAGACATGGCTACAGCTACATTTGACAACATCTATCCACTGGGAACAAAGTACTGGGGCGTGTCATCATTAGATGCAAGTGACGATGATGGAGGTACGGTGTGTAATTGTAAGGATGTATGTATACATGAATTAATGTATATATGTGCTGTATGTGCGTCTGTTTGAAAGGATGTTTCTGTCTCTCCCTCTGTGTGAGGGGAGTGGGTGTATGTATGTAGTATGCATGTATGTAATGGCGTATGTATGTGTATGTAACTTAGTAATTACGAAAGGGTGAAACATAAAGCTATTAGCTATTAACTGGAAGAAAGAGAGGGTGGATCATTTTTGCTCTCTAGCTGGGTCTACATATTCATTTATCTTTTGCTGTTGCCACATAAAGGATGTTTCCTGTGTTAACTTCCTGTGTTTTTTTATATAATTACATATTTAATGCCGGAATGGTTTCCACCCCATTGAGTAGGAAACGTAGAAAACGGGTACATTGTTGCCCACGGACTGAGTGAGAAGGCTATCCAGAGGCAAACATCTTTGATACATATCGCTGACTTGTCACAGTAAACAAAGACAGATTACATTGTGCACTTGTATGTTGTATCTACTGTATTTGACAGGAATCCGCTTTCGCAACTGGCCGATATATGGCCTTCGACAACCGGACGCCATATCATATTTCCTGCACGGCGACACGGGCTACATCGTGACAGCCAATGAAGGCGCTCCTACCAAGGTGTTTTTTCAGAACGTGTCGTATGACGAACAACTGAAAGGGAAAGACATCTATAAAAGTAAGTTAATTAGTAAAAAGTTCTTCTTTTTCTATTCCTACACTTCGGATCACCCTATGGGTGACAAACATTCCCAGATGAAAGATTGTTTACTGAACAGTTTATCTTGTTATCCATTTCCTTGACTGGTGCATAGGGGGGAGAATCTAACTTTTAAGTTACTAACAGGGATCTCATTCTTGGTTTCAGTGGATCTTCTCTCATCCTCTTTTCCGTCGGAAAGACTGAGAGAAGCTCTAAGCGAAGACCCCGAGTTAGGTAAGCCGAATAAAACATACAGTTGTATTAAAGATTACACTTTTTTTGTATACATCTACATGCCTAAAGCCGAAGGGACATTGCAAGATATTATATTGGGGGAATATAGTAAATGTGTATGGCAGCCGTGCGGGTGTTTCAGGGCTTCCAAAAGTCATTGCCTGGTGATGTTTGGCGCATTATCACTCGCCTCCTACTAGTTGTATTTGACGAAAGCTTCGTCCATGTGGCAATCAAACGGCTGCAAAATAAACATTTGTCTCGATTTCAGGCTGCCTGAGGTTCAGCTCCGCTGACGGCTTGGACCCTACAGAACCGTCCAAACTCTACCGGCTGCACGCGTTCGGAGGACGGGGTGTGTCCATTTTCCGGGCGGACGACCTGAGCTTGGTGTGGGACAGCGGAGACGACCTGGAGAGAATGGAGGCGAAGTTCTACCCGGAGATCTTCAACTCACGGTACGACGATAAGCCAGATGAAACACCAACTGACGAGTTCGACGACAGATCATGCAAGAGGGTTAGTTCGGTTCGCTTTCGTCTTGCCCATGGCTTTCCTCTTCATTGTATATGCTCTTACGATCCACATCGATATAAAGTGGACCCAACTTTTCATATTCAACACATGGCGGTGTTTTCTTCATAGGCTCGTTTAGCACTCCGACACCATGGCATTGTCTATTTTACATAACTACTATCATGATGATGTATTTGTAGGGACCGGAGCCTCAGTCACTGACTGTGGGTCGCATTGGGAACCAAACAATTATCTTCATCAGCGCTCAGAAGACAGGGTCCGTCTTTATCTACTCTCTTGACACCGGGGAGCAAATAACGCCCACTTTCCAGAGCGTGTACTGGGGAGGCAGGGCGGACCTGACCTGGGAGGAGGCGTACCGGGCCAGGCAGGTCGGAGACATGGACCCGGAGGACATGAGGTGATACATGTATTCTATTTTCTACAGTGATATACATGTACCATAGTAACTATGCACATCTCTGTCTACTGAAATGTTATCTTGCAATGGGATCGCGTCCGCTTGATACACTGGATGTTAAGTCGACACAAATGCGTACATGGCTCAAAATATTTCCTCAGCTTTGTTCCTCCTCTGGTATTTGACTTTGACAATGTCTGTATGTCCGTCTTTACTGCAGCTTTGTTCCCGGGGACAGGAGTCCTAACGGCACGCCTCTCCTTCTGGTGGCGGGGACGTCCAGTGGGACTGTGTCTGTATACGAGGTGATGGAATCGGTGGTGACCGCCAAAGTATGTAACATCTTACACGTCATACTGTACATATAATACCTTATCTGATTTTATTGGGGTTGTCCGGTTGTGATTCGTAATACATACAAATGTATAAAAACATGGTAACTTTCAAGTGGAAAGATGATATTGGTATAGAGTACATGTACCTGGTTATGCGTAAGACGCCTGTCTGACAGACATTTGTAATAAAATCGTATCAAAATGTTTTAGAACATCCTGTGAACTACCAAGGCTTAGTTGGGCCGTATTCAATATTTCACGTTTAATGTTGATCCTCTTTGCTTTGTAAGGGAATACATGTATCACTTAAATCTCAATGTTTTTATCCTTCCTGTAGACTTGGTACTGGTAAAACTTGTGGGTCGAACCAGTGCTCTGCACACAAATGATGTATCTTATGTTTTTCTACAGGCCAGCACCAAAACACCTGACCTGTATCTGGGACTGACCACCATTCTGTGTCTCCTGGTCATCAGTGGCTAACTACAACATCTATTCATAACAAATGTCTTCAAAATATGTTAAAGACAGGGTTTAGCATCTTTGTTATCATGGAGATTCTAGGAAGTAATCATGTCTACAGAAGAAAATCATATTCATGGAAGAAGTTATGCCATATCAAATGTATAGTCTCTTGAAAACCTTACATGTAATCAAGGACATTTCATTTCATAGTTTCTATGTAACGCCCAACATATCTTGAACTATACTTCTGTAGACATGTTTGCCAGAGTCATATAGACTGTAACATTCAACTATGTGAGGCTTTCATAAGGAGTGATACTTTCTGTAAAACAAGTCATACTTTGAACTGAATTGTGTATTCCCAATATTAAAGACATGATACGAAAGTCGCATGCTTCAGCATTACTTTTTAATTTGTTTCAAAATTACTTTCATGATAGTTCATAGCTTTTGTGCTAACAAGGTGGGAGTGATACAGATAACTACTGTACCAAAGATACAAAGTATTTATCCGATCTTGTTGCTACAGTACAGGGCATGTCCTCTGTGCACCTTTAAGGTAAGGCTTGCCTTACTAGACCAACTTTCCCTCATCCCTCACTGAACAGACTTTAAGTCACGGATTTGTTCTATGTATAAAATGTTTGACTGCAAGTAAATCTTTTAGATTCATAAACATCAATTTCATTGAAACATAAGAGAGAACAGACATTTACCACTTTCTTCGTTTAAGCCTACCGAGGAGTAGCTGGTATCTTTTTTTTCTTCTAAACTTAGGCCTTCACACTTGGAGCTATCAGACATACTATTTCTCCTTACTTGTAGTTTTAAGGACAGTGAAGTAAAGACTTAATACTACATGTGAGATAGGAGTTCTTCTCGTTTGTTCTGCTACAAAGCTTAGCACACAAATGCATCTTCTCATCTGAAATGGTGTGTTGTAAGGCTTATCATATTTACACAACATGGAAAAGATTCCAGCTTAAAGCACGTTTAACATGTATCACATTGTTTTTGTGAAATACATAATGAATGATTTGCGAATGTCAACCCAACAAACTTTCCTTGCTACAGGCGAAGTGACAGTAAGCTCCTCCCTAGCCTGTCCTGCTACTGCAGGGCCACATTAGCAGCCTGGAGGTACCCCTGCAGGTACTGGGCTGCCTTTGCATCCAGGCCGGAACTGATCATACCAGGAATCTGAAAGGGCAAAACAACAAGATTTCTGTGCTGAGTTTCCTTCACCCATGTACATGTACATGTAGACTAATAAGTAATATGACAACACAATAACTTAACTGTTGAACTTCCCCTTATCTCAGAACTGAGCAATTCTCATTTTGCTATTGGTCAATTCAATGGCTGGAGTGATCTTTTAAGACATCAGGAAGCCTTTTGACAAGAAATCTTCCATGCACATTAAGGCAGGTCAAATAACATATCTGTTCTGTAAATATACTTTTAATGTATACTGGAGTTAACACATCTTTTGTGTTTGTGTGCATGTGTGTGTGCATGTGTATGCATGTGTGTGTGCATCTTACTTCAATATGTCACATTACTTCATATGATCTGTTTGTGTTCAATCTCACCTTTCCAGTACACGTTGCACTAAGTTTATGCAAATTCTGTGCCAGGAAGATTTTGGGCTCTGCTACAGCCCCATTGAGGGGATCGTGGTCATTCTTCCCGGAGAACACCAGTTTGGAGTATGCAGTCTGGTAACCGGGCGTGTCTTCTATCTCAATGAAGTGCTCGTCGTCGGGGACGCTGTCATCCTCGGGAAGTTCAAACAGACCAATCAGAGCCTGTAGCAGGGGTGTCCTAAAGAAGGCAGCATGACAATCATAGTCATATCATACTTGAAAAGTAAGAGACTCGTGATGCCATGGGGAAATAGTCTGCACAGGACTTTAAATCAGTAACTCAGAACTAACTTGACTACTGAAAACAGTTTAGATGATCTTTCCTCAGTTAGTACATCAATCCAAGGATTTATACTAAAATGTTTTAGTGTGAGACTGTGCACAAAGAAAGCTCCATCAATACTTTTAAGGCTACTGTGTTCACACATCATCTGGTGACAACACTCCTAACAAGTCCTCACCAATGGGCCTGGTACTCCCCCAGCATGGCAGGGCAGTCTGTTAGCAGCTTGGTCATGCCAACAGCACAGATTTTCCTCTCCGTGTGGCCGGAAACCTTCTGCACATCCTGTAGGAACAACTTCTCCAGCACCATGCCAAACATCCTGGGGAGGGAGAGGAAAACAGGGGAGCTTTCACCTGTCAGTGCAGCTTACAAGGGAAGGAAAGCTTCATGCAGCAAAATACACCATCAAAACATGGGTCTGAAGAAAAAACATGTTCTTACATTGTTTTCTAATTCAATCACAACATGAAATACCCACAATATGTACCAGTACACAGCAATAGATAAATCTTATCAGCTGATGCAACTAGACTTGAACAAGACTTTATGGTGTACCACTACATGCTTGTCCAAACACAACTTTGTCTTACTTTGGCTGTATGCCATCCACCATTTGCACCAAGGATGTGGCACTGTACTTGATGGAAAACAGACACATGAACACTAGAAAACCTGAAATAAACCAAAAAGACCATCAGTATCGGCATCAAATACACTGCATAAAACAGCAAATTTCATCCCAGTGGTGCTCATGTATTGACATACCTGTTTTAGAAAGCATATCTTAGGGACTGTGTATGTACAGGATAGGAAAGGAATATTTCATCCTTCCACTTGAGTAGCTTTTTGAGATCAATGCCAGGATCTCTCACATTAACTACATGCACTAGATAAAACGTGTTAGAAGATGAAAAGGCTCAATGTTACTTCCACTGCTATGGAAACCCAACCAAGTAACCAATCATTTAACCAAAGACAATGAAAATGTTGCCCTACTCTTGATAAACTTTGTTGTTTTAGAACTTTGTAGTCTCTGGAACAGCAGGAGGAAGATCTGTTTCATGTAGGTGGACAAGCTAGCTCTGTAAGTGGAAGGAGAAAAGGGCAATCTTTCACAAACACATTCTGGAAAACAGACACTTGACATCATACTCATCATGGTTTAGCACATGCTATCATTTTCAAAATGGAACTGTTTGTATCATCCAATTCTGCTTATGCTGCATTTGAAATGCACATTCTTGGAATAATTGCTACCATTTATAAAAATTGCCAAGTCTATTGTAGCCAAGTCTTTTAGTAAACTAATATATCACAGAATGAAGAGAGTGTTAGTAGTGAACCAATGAGGTACTCACTCTGGCATGTGTTCTATAAGGCTGTCAAGAAGGTAGAAGCCCTCGTGGTCATTAGCTTTGGAGGCAATCAGCTTCTGGAACACTCCAAGTATGCTGGGCTGGAAAGAAATGGATAAAACATACAACATAACGGATGCATGATAGAAATGTAAACTAGAGTTCGGCGACCTCATACCTCCATGAAAATTTAGAGCTTTTGTAAATTTCATGCAATTGACTAACACATTAACATAATTTATGCGTGGTGTTCATCATTGACTAACGTACACATGTCATAAGTATAAAATTCCAATCATTAGACATAAAGCAGCTTTGCAATTTTTACATAAATTATGCAAATAAGTTCCTCATTACCATATTTGGTATCTGCTTATATTCCATGTATCATAATTTATAAGTGTTACATTTATTGAAGTCCAGTTATTGCTAATAATGGTATTATACAATTTCCTCATTAATTATGCAATTAAGTTCCACATTTGCATAACATGTATATCATTATGAACACCTTTGCCTAAGCTACCTGCACCCCTAAAATGATGCCGATCCGTCAATCCTTTCTGCAGTTATCCTCTTTGGAATGTCTTGACAAAAATGCCCCTGCAGTTCCGAATTACATGTTAGGGGGCTGAAGTATGCCCCACTTTGTCATGGCACTGCAAGCTATCTACCACCCAAATGTCAAGACTATATCATGTCCGGGACAAGAGATACATTGAAAAAACTGCTATGATAGAATATTCTCATTAATTATGCAAATTTACTCCTATTTTGCATAATTAGTATCTTATCTTGTACAACATTGTCTAAGGTACCTACATACCAAAAATCATGAAAGTCCATTGTTCCCTTCTTGAGTTATTCTCTTCAGAAGTTTTTGACAAAAATGCCCCTGCTATCCCAAACCTAGTCGGTAGGGGGCCAAAACTTATGTCACTTATTCCTGAGCACAAGAGCTATCTAACACTCAAAAATCGTGACCATAGCGTGTTCAGAACACGAGATAGCAAAACCGGAAGTTGCGCTGCAGTACCAAGGGAAGCCGCTAGGGGGCCCAAAATCTAATAACTTCTAGCTTTCATCGCACCCCACCAACACACCAAGTATGAAACCAATCCATCCAGCCGTTCTTGAGTTATCTTGTTGACAGACAGACACACACACACACAAACGATGGGTAAAATATAACCTCCATGACATTTCATGGAGGTAACAAGCTAATTTTTTCCTGACAGAAAAAGGGATGAAGCAAAAACAATGTAACTTTATGACTAACAGCTCATTCCATAAGATCCCAAACCTCAGCACTAACAAAACCTGCATCTCAAAATACAGTAGTTAGGTTTTTGTGACATGCAGTACACAAAAATCAAAACTTAACTAAAGGTTCCTGAAAGGATTTACAGGATATGTCACATATGGATTCTCCTGTTGATTTGGACAGATGAGCAGGCAAACAGTCACTTGCCAAGGTGGGTTTAGCAACCTGTCTGCCAAAGGTGAAGGTGAAGAAGGGGTGTGCAAATCCCTCTCCACCCTCTCATCTACTGTTGCACATAGTCCCACAGGTGCAGGAAGCTAAGCAGGTGACACAAAGCTACTGCAACAGCTACTCCTCTAGTATATCTCATGTCTATACCTACAATTTTCTCTGCAGCTGCGATAGCCTGGGCGCCCTTCTGCAGGTATGCCTGCAGCAGCCTGACCAGGGGTGGAATGTTCCCACTGCGCTCCCACAGCACAGGCATCAGCAGGTGGGGGAACAGGGCCATGTAGGACTCGGGGATCCCATCCACACGGATCTCCAGCAACAGAGACATGATTTGAAAGACATACGGGATGAACTCTGGAGAGGCAAACATACAAGGGTCATATTTTCATTAAGTAGTGAATGGCTCCTTTTTGTATCACTGATATAGCACAGGGAAAGTGATATAGATTCCACATTTTTACCCGTTTAGATACAGAGGTAAACTAGAGGTAAACTCAAGACTACCAGTTAGTAAGACTTTTCCAATTTGAGCTGTCAGGCATCCCCACAAGTCTTTTCCAGTCCAAGCAATGTGCCTAAGTCACCATACAGCTACAGGCACAAGTAATATTATTAAGCTACACACATGATGTGCACTTGCAAGCCCGTCTAGTCTCACCTTGTACATCCTGCTGCAGCATTTCCTGGAAGGGAGGGAAGAAAGCCTCCTCAAAGCTGGTGACATCTGCAGGGTTAGCCTTACAGGTGATCCTGGTGGCCAGGCCCAGGGTCTCAAACAGGTAGTGGTTAAAGTGGGGCTTACTGGGGTTCTGGAAAAAGATCCAAAGGTTTCATGTTGACTGACATTTGTAAATGAGAAAGAGTGGTCATACTTACAGCCCTTTCAAAGGAATTATGGCTTACTCTAATGGTTCAAGAGTAAACCATCTTTTCAGAAAAGCCACATATATTTTTTCTATTACAGTCCATTGATCAGTTTCCATTTAAATTCACACAGAATAATCTACACAGCTTTCCAACGTTTTAACTTACATACACCAGGGATGTTATGTGCTTTTCAATAAAGTCAATAACGTTATAATTCTTAACCTCAAGCTGACTCAAGTGGTCCCATCCCATCATGTCCTAGCTTTGGTAGTTTATCTTTTCCCGACCCACATCTTGGTGTGTGATTAGGGCAGGTAGAGCCTAGAATCTAGAGGATTGATTTTCATGCCACCAGACCCACCTTAGCGACAGCAGCAAGTTTTTCCATGAGTTTGGGTAAGAGTGAAGGTAAGAAGGGGATGCTGGACTCCTGCAGCAGGGAGAAGGTCCTCAGCACAGTCTTCATCACATACTCGTTCTCTTGGGACCCAGGCAGGGTGAAGGCATTGAACAGGTTGGTGAGGAGGACCACTGCCAGGGGCTCCACATCGGCCTTGGTGATACTGGGAGTGGAGAAGGTCATGTCATTATAAACAAGAGGTACAGCAGCGCTTTAAATAGATATGTTCTTCTTCCAGATATCCTCAGTGTCACAGATGAAAGATAGTGGACACTATATGAAACGTCTGACCATTTCCAAAATCATATCCAGTTGCTTGAGTAACTGCTTTTTCGAGTATCTGATTACCTGCATGTCTAACCTTCATCGACGTATGTTCTTCACTATCCTTTTGCTATCCATAAAAAATTATACTTAAAGAATACCGAGTTTTCAACATCAGCACATTCCACACCCAAATATCCTTTTGTCCAATGCAGAATGTCTTTGTAGAATGTACAATATCTTTGAAACCTTGAAAGTAAACAAACTTCACGAAGGACTCACACTGGCTTCCCATTGACCTTGGTGGTGAAGAGCCTCTCCAGGCAGTGTGCTGCGTACGTGTGCACGACACCGCTCTCTGCACTCAGGTGGTTCACCAGGAGCGGCAGGCAGGCCTTCAGGTGGTCGTGCGACAGGTGTGTGCGGAATGTGGTCACGTACTTGATGGCATCTGCTCGCAGGACAGGGTGCTCGTTCACTGTAAAGGAAAATTTAAAAATCTCTGGTGATCTGATCGTCTCCTAAAAAGAACCCTTCTGAGGAATCATAAGAAGTTACTCTTGAAGTCTTATGACGACACATATCAGTCTGATCAATGCAGAATATAACTGAGCAAACATCTATTTTTTCTTGCTAACTATTACATAATGGAACCTGACGGGGTATCTTTGTTAGATAGCTTTATATGGCAGTTGTATTAGTTATGACAATCAGTTCAATGGGATAAAATCAGCATGTGTGAAGCTAGTATGACAATGACACGTGAAAAGGCGTTATAAAAGTTGAGTTCAGATTCAGAGGACTGTTCCGACCCTGCATTGACTAAGGCCAATGGGTAAAAATACTTGTCAGTATTGTAAAAGCTGAGCAGCCAGCAACTCATTTACTACTCTACACCAGTCTTATCTCCGATCATATGCCCCACCATTAGCAGCCTGCAGCTCTGTAGCAATGTGGCTGGTGAAGAAGTCTGTCAGGTTGACCAGCTCAGAGGCCTGAGTGCTTCCCAGTTTGGCTGTCTGTGCTTTGGAGGCAAGGGACGTCACCAGGTAGATAGCTGCATCCTTCTTTCTCCAGTTCTGGGCTGGGTTCTTGGCATGCTCCTGAAATATTTGAAGGGAGTAAAAAAGATCTACCAAGTTACTCAAATTATCTTGAGCATTGATATATCAAAAATGACACAATAATATGAAGTAATAAGAAGCAAATAATACAATTTGGAAATTTCATGTCAGATTTTTCCTTGTTTCTTCACAGCATAAGTCTGATCGAGTTTATCCAGAGAAGTTTTATATGCAGCTCTCATCTACTGTTTGAACTATTCTCTCATTTGCTGATGGTTGATTTGACAGAATATCATAATGCACCCACCGCCAGCATGGCTACGACGTAGGCTGAGAAGATCTGCGTGACAGGAGCTTCAAAGAACTTGCAGAGTCCCCGCACCAGGTCGCAGGCCGCGCGGCGCCGCGTGTCGATGTCCGAGCCCTCCAGGTCGCGCCGGATGTACTCCTCAGGGTCGTCCTCAAACAGCTCCTGATCGGAATCTGAGGAAACAGTACTACTGATCACATCCACTGTAGGCACTACAAACAGCTCCTGGTCAGAATCTGAGGACACAGTACTACTGATTACATCCACTGCAGGAACTACATGAACAATACATATGCCTACCAGAATACAGGTAACATAGCTTGGAGAGACTGGGTAAGTGCTAATGATGAGCATACATGTACAAAAAATGGATATTCCTCTGTAAAACTGCTGCCCTGAAAGGTAAGGAATCAAAGAAAGGCAAATCTTGATAGAAATCTATGACACCAGGCAACCTTGGCCTGCAAAATAGCTTGATGCATCTATTTTGATCAAAGTAGTTCTACATTTAGGTCAGAAAAATATGTAACTCTACCAATCACATAAGGCCAGCTTGATCAGCAACATTTGCACAGACCTTTTTGTCACACAAATAACTGAACTCAGATCATTCTTCACATAGCAAAATCACTCTCCCCACTTACCTCTGAACTCCATGTTAGGAATGATGACCTTCTCACAGATGGAGGACATGGTGGCAGCATCCTCAAACAGGTGTTTGTAGTGAGGCCGCTCACACACTGAGGCCAGGAACCCGATGGCATTACTCACCAGCTGGGCAGGAAGCATAGGATATGTCTTACTAACAGCTATAATATATCAGTTTTCAAATTGACAAGAATCAGAGAGCTGATAGAAAGCTTGTTGAGTGCTGATAAGCAATTTACATTGCGTACGGAAACACCTTTGTATTATAACTTTTCATATCAACAGAATTCACTCTCCATGCACTTCAGCAAAAATACATTAAAATACTCCAGTGAATCTAGTAAGAAAGGAACTCATAGCATTCGAGACATGAACCTTCACAAATGAATATTTTGAAATATTGAAGCTTAAATCTTGTAACTGTTTTATCGTTTGTTTGAATCTTTGTTTATTCATGAAAAGCTCATATTGGCCTGTATCCCATTTTTCATTGAGGTCAAGAGGGTAGAGGTAAAGGTCAGACAAAATATGTAAAGAGATACATAATTTAAAGTAAAAATAATTCTACACGCATATCATACAACAACTGGCTCCACTACACAGATAAGCCCAGGTATAAGAATCTCTCTCCCACAGTTGTACTCACCAGATCATACTTGACCTGCTGGCCTGTGGTAATGAGGAGGTGCCAGATGGCATCTACAAACTGTGGCAGGTACGGCTGGAACTCCTCATCGTACTTCTGTGCATACAGCGCAACGTTGTCACAGATCTGTGACTTAATCAGCTCCAACGGACCAGCCTCTCCCTCATCCTGATAACATGAACAGTAGGCGAGAAATATAGATGTTATGGAAAATGATGAATGTTTTTAGCAGTACAAAGATTGATTAGAACATAAGGCTTGGATATGCCTAATTTTAGAACATAAGGCTTTACTGAAGGCATTTGTGTTACAAATGCATGATTTTAGACATGCATATGTAAACTCAGTGAACTTGTTTCATAAGTAAAAGGTTATTGTATATATTGCAATGCATAGTACTTACATCTGTTACAAGCAGCTTGTTGTCCAGCTTCAGTAAGGTGTGGAATCCTGTCATCCAGGTCTGCATGTTGTCTTCAAAGAACTCTGGCAGGTCCTACATCACAAATTGTAACTTTTCACTAAGACCAGAATAACTTGAATAGCATTAAACTACTAAAACAATCAAAGACTTGAGGGAAGTCTTTTTCTTACATACCATCAGCTTCAAAACTAAAGCAACTGAAACAAAAATTACAGACAGTACAAAAAGACTAACACAATTTGATAACTTCATCCTATACCCAATTATTCCTATTTTGCGCTTTTGAAATAATGAGAAAGGAATCTCCCCAATAGAGTTGTTTCTACCTGGAAGTTGAGGCTATAAAAGATCTTGGCGATGAGTGTGAGGGAGCTTAATACGATCTTAAGGTTGACTGGGTCTGAAGCACATTTATTGGTCAGGTCCATGGTGATCTGCAGAGAGGAAATGTTATTGTATTAAGAATAGTCCAACCATTAGTTATTCCAAATTTACAGACACAACAGTACTACAGGATACTGGTATGCAAATACATGGGGCCTTGTGGAGATTAAGGGTTGTTGACTCTGGAGCAAAGAGTTCAAATCCCTGACAGGTTCTGATGTTATCTCATTGGAAAAGGCACCTCAGGTGTAAAAAAGCACCTGGCTTCTGCTAAGGATGCCCCTCTGGTAGGGCATTAAATGGAGGTTCTGTCAAGCACATTGAAGAACCCACAACACATAGCGATAAGAGTATGGGTCCTCCTTGGTGTGATCAGATCAAATGTATCTGTCGGATATGCAACTTTTCAGTACAAATCCTCTGTGTTGTGCCATAAGGAAGTTTATAGAGCATGCAATACAAACAAATACTACCATTAGTATTGTTCTAGCTTTGTGGCAAGGTCCAGCAACATATATGCATACATGGGTCAAGAATTTTTGTATCAAAGACAGATAGAAGGAAGTGTATTAGTTACAGCTATCCTTGGGTCACACTTACCTTGAATAGTTCCATCAAAGGTGCTGCAAAAGACTCCAGTACATACTTGATTTCTGTCCACAACTCATTGGACTTGAACTCATGCCGGTATCTGCACAACAGAAAAGACATGAACCTTAATGGCATCACATATAAAACAGCACCCTTAGTCACTCCAAACTCTCAGTCATGCTAACCGTTTCCATATAATTTTCAATTTTGGATAAAAGCTATTAAAAAAAATAGTAACCTTTTAAAGATAGAGTGAGCCGTGCGCAGTACCCCGTTGATGACATGGAACTCTCCACTCTGGAACTTTTTCACCATCTCATCCACCAGGCCAGGCCATTTGGCAGGAAAGTCTTCACGGCCAATAATGGTGATGGCATCACTCAACTGGAAATAATGACACATTAGCACTAGTAATTTCTTACTTTGTCTGGAAAAAACTGGAAGTAGGTGAAGAAAAATGCAGTACATGTACTATGAAGACATGATAAATGTTGTGAAAGATATGCACAAACAACAACACAGCAGAATCCTCAAATATGCTGCAAGATTTAGTTTTCCTAGTGCGCCCTACTTTTCCAAATATCAGTACTTTCTACCTATTTGTGTATCTTGTGCTTAGGCCTAGGGAACAAAATGTTGTGTTTCCCATTTCCCGACCTACCCTAGAAAAAACTGCCAACCTTAGACTTTTGGGGGGTTGGAGATTCCAATTAGAATTTTTCTTCAGCCTGCTTCCTATTCAAGTAAAAAAACTGCTTGTCCTACATGTATCTAATGAAAGATGTATCCACAGATTTGTAACCATTGAAATTTGACATGGAAAATATATGTGTCCTCACGCATTTCACTTTTACTTAATCAAATTGTATTGTATTGTACAACTAGTGTTTTGGCCAAAGTCTAAACAACTTTTTTCTCCAGACCTTACCTGTCTCTGTATTTGTTCTGGCATTCGCAGCATCAGGCCCACAATCTCTTTCTTCACAATATCACGATCTGGCTCAGACACTTTGTTAGGCTCGTCCTCAACCTGATAGAGGAACAATGTGTGAACAGACTGCAACTGTAACCTTCTAATGACAGTTCTTCATGGGTCCTGTATATCCTTCAGCAATGTCAATACAATGGGACAAAGAGGCTATTTTAGATAAATTATTGCATTCACAGGTGAAATACATGTCAATGCATCCTAAGTGATTCCCAACTTGGTTTTGTTGTTAAGTCTTATTCGTAAAGATTCTGTAGCAGAAGTGGCATGTTATCACAGACGAAAATATCTTGCAATATTTTCTTTAAATTTTGTGGAATTGTTTTAGAACTAGTAGTAAAAGATAATAAACACATAACGCACTACTTAGATAAATGAGCAAAACTGCTTTTGGTTAAGTTCTGAAGCTAATGACTGAACGGAATAAAACAGGCAGTAGAACATGTGTTTATGCTCACGATTCTCCAGTTCCTCTTGATGTAGTTCTTGAAGGTGATGGCTGCAGCCACACGGATGGTCATGTCAGCATCAGCCTTGTCCACCAGGTGTAACAGGAGGACAGGGTAGTTCTGGTGTCCCTCCACTGACTCCAGAAACTTCTCAGCTAGAAACCAACATGTTGTCATGTCTCAGTACAGGAAAGGAAATTGTACAGCAGGAATCATGAGAAGAGTTAATGGTATGGCAAAAGTAAACATACGGAGCACTTGCAGTGCATGCCTCGCCTTCTTCTTTTAATACGGACATGTTGTGATGCAGAATGTACCGTTTGTCATGGTCCATGATGCTGCCATCTACTATGTATCTATTCTGACATCTGGCACAAGCTGTCCCAAATCTAAGTTTCCAACTTAGGCTACAGCATGGATTTGCGACTCTAAATTTCGAAAATGGCATGAATGAACTGAAAACAGAACCACACTTATAACCGAAGGATATTTAATGAGGTACGTGTGAAGGAAGTTTACCTGCTCGCCGCTCACCGACATCTGGACAGAAGGTTTTCTGCAGGTAGCCTGCCAAGGCCTGCATGTTGGTGTCGTTCAACTCCATTCTGTAGGTATAAGCAGGATCTGTCACCATAGGAATCTCATTTCTATGTCATTTACTCCCTGTTTTCGGCAATGTCAATCCGATACTACTTTGGCTTTGTGACATATGAACACAAAATGAGTGCTTATGAGATATAAAAGAAATCAACCATCATAATTTTGTGAAAATTATTCATGTCTAGATTTCCATTTTCCAATACAGTCAAACCTGTCTATAGCGGCCACTCAAGGGACCGGACAAATTTGGCCACTATAGACAGGTGGCCTCTGTATAGAGGTGGCAACTTGTAGATAAAATACCCAAGGGACAGACAAAAAGTGGCCACTATGGACAGGTGGCCCCTCTGTAGAGGTGGCCCCTAATACAGGTTTGACTGTAATTATTGAATGACACCTTTTCCTCTATTTTCGGGCTCACCTTAGCAGTACGCAATCTGAATTTCCGACAACGACAACAACATTCCGGTTATAGCCAGACCAAACCAGTGCTGCGGGAAAATGAAACCTTGTTGCACATCATTGATGAATGAGCGTAAAACGGAAGCGCCCTCCCCACTGCAACAGTCCAGGCATGTGCGCATAAACAATAAACAACACTTAACGTTAAAAACGAACGATTCTACCAACTGTATGCAAACCATAATCACCCGGATACCTATCTAATTGTGTAATGTCGCCTATAAATTGAGAATTGCAAACTCACACGGCGGAATTCCTGTCAAACTCCTTTGCTGACTTCGGCTCGGCCCGTTTCAAAATGGCGCTCGTGCAGCACGCATGCGCTAAGGTCAGGCATGAACGGAACAGCTCATTTTGCCAAATGGGGGTGTTTGAATTTCGTCTTCAAA
The DNA here is from genome assembly GCF_000003815.2 of Branchiostoma floridae. Classification (NCBI taxonomy): domain Eukaryota; kingdom Metazoa; phylum Chordata; class Leptocardii; order Amphioxiformes; family Branchiostomatidae; genus Branchiostoma; species Branchiostoma floridae. Next base: position 24,192,414 of record NC_049980.1, on the reverse strand, counting down.
TGACGCAACAGATGTTGAAAAAATATTTCTTTTGTGACATGTATCGTCTTGGTCCTTTCATTACCAACAACTTTTAACCTAGACATGATCCACGGAGAGACGTTTCCCGACAACTCCATGTGAAAAGTTTGATGAAAATTTAAGACGTAACAGGTGTCAGAATAAATACTAACTGTTAGTAATAGATGTCGGCATCATGGACCACAACTACACCCTCTGCATCCCAATATGATATTAAAAAAGAAGTAATGATGACTTCATGTGGGTGGACCTGCGCTCAAGTAATTAAAGAGCAATTTTCTCAATCGCAATGTGCAATGTGCAATTCGCAACCTTTTAGGAATGTCATGAGCAAAACTTTCAGCAGTATTCATCCATTCAGCAAATATACATTTCTATTATCTTAACGTGTAAATATTTCAACAGATAAGGTACTGAGTAAATATGACACGAATATTCCCAACTATCCCTCGAGCCAGCACATTGAGTGAATTCGTCATAATAGAAACGATGTGTCACATCACGTGATGCCTCATTGTCAAAACACCCATAAAGACGCAACAGATACCTGTTCGAGAACGCGAAGGAAGGTGCGCAAAACACGCACGTGCGTGAACACAATGATATTCCAGAACGATGATCAGGGTTGTTTTTATCTAACAAGCTAAGGAGCACGAAAAGCCGGTAACATAGTGATAGTCTAATAACTTCCGCTGAAGCAGAGAATCTTAAAGGCCACTGAACGGTAAGACAAAGTTGCGTGTTCACTGAGCCCACATGGCTGCATTAACTAAAACTAAATACTAAGTTACTAGTTATAGGATGCATCTTGCTTTAGCTATACGTTAAGACAACGTTAAGTGCCACGTCATACGCTACAGTACTCTTGTGTTGTTAACTTTATATGTACCGCAGTTGATTTTTAAGTTGACAAATCATCTTCAGTAGTGTCAGCTAAATAAATTTAGAATGGGAGCTATTCGCGTCAGAGCAGCAGGAGATGTGCAGCTTTTTGTATATTTTCTAACACATGTCTTCATTTAGATGGCGAGCCAAAGCATGCACCACGGGTCGCGATCGAGCTCCGAAGTAGAGGGGGACTACGCTCGACTGGAGGACCAGATGAACAATGACCACCTGCAGAAACTGCAGCAAATATTTGAGGCTAGTTGATGCCGTTTTTAAAACATTTTCCCGAAATCCATGCCAATGCGTCTCTCCGTACCCATGATAGCATTTGATAGTTTTTGTGAGACACGAATACTGTTAAAGATAATGATAGTCTTGGCCCTTGACTCCATCGTTAGTCATCCTGTTGCTTGATTGCGATAGTTTTCTTAACAAGACACCTCAATTGCAAATGAGCGATATTTGATAGACACCTCACCTGGTGAAGAAGGAGATGAGCTTATCAGTTGGAAATTGCGTTGTTTTCTTATTTTGTTAGGCTATTACACGTTTGCAGCTTACCAGTTAAAAAGTTACGCAAGTTACGAGGTTACCTACGTCAGTTGCCACTTTTGGTTTTCAATTTCAATGACAGCAAAGGGACTTGAGAGAAAAATTTAAGTACCTTTTCAAGCAACGTTACAGATGAAATGTGACTGGTTCTGCCTGTACAGGAGGCAGATGATGATGGCGGAGGTGGGCTGGACCCGGATGAGTTCCGCCAGGCCATCAAGAGAACCATGGGAAACAAGACTGTGGACGATCACGAGTTGGAAATCCTCTTCATGAAGGTCGACACCAACTGTGATGGAACCGTGGACTGGGTAGGCGATTTAATACCCCAACACAAACAGACTGACTTCATTGTCGAACTGCTCATGGGATATCTTCGGCTCCTTTGAATCAGAAAGGGGTCAACTGCGAACTTCAATGATGATTCATGGGGATTTTTGATATGCAACCTTCATACCACAATGCCATGTACCACTGCTGCATTATGGACAGTTGTAGATATGGCGATATTTTCATGTAACAAATTAAATCTGTCCGGATGTGCAGCTTGTACTGTTCATTACAAACGTAGTATGTTATGGCATGAGGCGTTTGCCGGTTATATATATGCAATGCAAAACAAAACAATTTTCGGATAGAAAGTTTGAACCCTTGACCATACAGAGTTGCCAGTTTCTTCCCGCTTGATGCATGGACCATGCGTTGTAGCTTGCCATCGTTTTCCATCTTCCCATAGGATGAGTACCTGTCCTACATGCTTTTGGAATATCAAGAGAAGGACATCATGTCCACTACCTTCCGCGGGGTGCCGTTCCCCATGCCCCTAAGGGGAATTCCAAGGTACAGTTGCACATATCCACAGGACAGCTCACAATGTTAACAATCATCTGTATCAGTACTTTCGACATACAATGAACAGTCAAGTTTTAATAAAAACAGTTGCTAAGTTGTTGAAAGACACCGGAACTCATTCAGAAGTCTTTTAAACAAATGTTAAAGAGACGGCTAGCTAGCGCTTTGGGCGACTTAATTCGATGATGGTGTAAAAGTACCTAAAAGATTCACACTAAGTTGGTGGTTTGCTTATTACATAGAAACATTAACCATCTGATAATTGTTGCTCTTTTAGTTCCCATCGGGATACGATCAATGCTATCTCGTACTACCAGCTGCTCACCAACCGGCACGGTGTGACGGCGAACGACGCGGACAACCCAGGCGGCCGTTACATCACCATGAGTAAGGAAGGCGTCATCAACTTCTGGAACTCAGAAATGATCGCGCTGCAGCGGACCGTTACGGTTAGCGCCACTTCAGTTTGAAAGAAATATAGTGTGGTATTATCCAACAAATAGTGTTGCAACCATGAACCTTGTTCATTGGCGCTCATCAGTATCTTTTATTTGGGAGATTATGTGAAAAATACCACTGGGAAACGTGTGCATACCCGGACATGTCTGACCCGGATCCGCGGAGGACAGGGCGACGCGTGCAAATCATCTGTTAGTTGTTTTCACTTACCATATATTTACTTTTGCCACTTTTTTGTTACAACATTTCCTTACGCCTCTTTCGCTTCAAATACACTGGGTAAGTTGGCCTTGAATATGCACGTTAAGTCAATGAAATACGCATACCAAGATGCAAGGCTATTGACAATGGCAAAAGACATACTGGTCATATTTTTCCTTACTCAGTTGGAGCAGCCGCGCGACAAGACGATGTCCCTGTGGCTGACGGACCTGGTTGCCATGGCAAACGTCAACATGGTGGCTATTTCGTCATCAGAGCGAGAAATAAGTATGTACTGTAACAGGGTTAGGGAAATGGCGGGGAAAGTACTGACAGAAGATAGATTCGTGATTGCTATTAACATCAGTGGTGAATGCCATGATGAACCAACAACAGTTACGTAAAAGAAAAGTGCGGGCTGTGCACGATTTTTATTTAAAAACTGTTTATGTAATCTCTTTCTTTTTCAGGTTTCTATGATTGCTCCGCAACCAAGTTCGAACTGCAGTTCCAGATCACAGCACTGGACAAGGCTGTAATGACTATGGACTACTGGTACTAATTGTTATTTCAAGCGTACCCATCAATCCTTCATTTTTTTCGTCCTATTTTCAAGGCAGAAAATAATAACCAACGTCCGTGATATAGATGTGCGCATTGATTTTTGTTGTTCTTCAGGTTTGACTACAATAACCTGAACAGCTGCTTGCTGCTGATGGGAGATGCAGGTGGGAACGTCTCCATAATTGTCTTCTCCGAGGCCTGCGGTGCTGGGCTGTTTGGAGACTCAGCTCTCACAGGCGGTATGAAAACACACACATGCATGCATGGCTGGTGCTGTTCCGCACAGTGCCATCCATTCTTGAATGGCTGGTTGGTTTAATTCAGCACCAAGGGCAGTACTATCTGATATGGATGAATGAGTGCATCTCTCCTTGGTGCCAAACCAAACAAAACCAAACAAAACCAAACAAAACCAAACAAAACCAAACAAAACCAAACAAAACCAAACAAAACAAAACAAAACAAAACAAAACAAAACAAAACAAAACCGAAAACACCAGCCATTCCTGTGTGTATGGCACTCTCCTTGGTGCTAAACAAAACAAAACAAAAAACACCAGCCATTCCTGTGTGTATGGCACTCTCCTTGGTGCTAAACAAAACAAAACAAAACCGAAAACACCAGCCATTCCTGTGTGGATGGCACTCTCCTTGGTGCCGAACAGCACCAGTAATGGATGGATGTATATGTAGTTATGTTCAGATACAGTTTTTTTTTTATTGGTATACATATAAGACAAGACACAGTGGTAAATGCACTCTAGCAAAGCTAATATTAACATTACCACTAGGACATTTGAAAATAAAATAAACAAAGGACAAAACAATGTGAGATCAAATAAAGCAGTACTACAGCAGTGGGGTGACGGATCCAATAAATAAATATACATACAAGATTTAAAGCAAAATGTTCAATCAGTTTGAAAACGGTTGGTCTGGAGTATGTATGTCTGTGTAATCTGCATAATATGGGTATTTGTTTCTGTTGGTAAAGTGGGTGAACCCCTGAGTAAAAGTTGAGTTAAGACTGGGTCAGACATAGTTTTCAAATCAAGGGTTAAAAGGCCTTGAAGTTTGCAGAGAAGGGTTTTTCTAAGTTGGTTGTAGTTAGAGCAGTACAATAAATAGTGGACAATGCTTTCACATCGGGAGCCACAGCTACAAGAAGGACTATCGACTAAATTACGTGTATATAATTATAAGCTAAAGTTCAAACTACAGGTCCCGATGCGGAGGCGTGTGAGTAAAACGCAGGCGTACCTGGGGCCATGACTAAAATGTGTGTTAGGGGAAGGGCGAACCAATTTTATTAAGTAGTTTTTGAATGTTGAAGGATTAAATGACCTTACAGCTATATCGAGACCATTCCAGTGATATGTAGAATACGGAATAAAGGACCTTTGGTAACGAGTTGTGGTACAAGTCGGTGGCTGTAAATTGTGTTTGTTACGAAGGTTGTAGGGAGTAGAGGCAGAGACTTCAGGAGTGATCAACTCCTGAAGATACTGACGAGTGTGACCATGAACAATTTTATGAAACATTGACAAAGAGTGAATATGGCGACGGTCAGACAGTTTTTCCCACCCAAGTTCAGAAAGGAGTGACAAATATGAGGATCCTCTCACAGCACCTGATACTGTGAGTGAGCACTCATATTGTACTCTCTCTATACGTCGGGAGTCCGATATAGTGCAGCCATGCCATACTATGTCAGCGTATTCAAGAAGTGGACGAATGAAGGACTTGTAGATAACTTCGAGTACATGTCGTGGCAATTTAAATTTAAGTTTGTTCAGTGTGGACACACGTTTTGATACTTTGGCAATCATGTGTGTAATATGTTTTTCCCAAGACATGGTGGACGTGAGAAAAACACCAATGTGCTTGTGGTCTTTTACAGATTGAATGACACAGTTGTCAAGAAAAAGGGGAGGATGGCAAGGGGGATCGATTTTCCTGGAAAAACACATTTCCTCAGTTTTTAAAGGATTCAGTTTCATAAGCCACGTGGAAGCCCAAGATGATATCTTACTAAGATCAGAATTTAGACTTGACGCAGTTTTGGTTGGGCTATCCACTATATCTACTAAAGAACTATCATCTGCAAAGAGAAACGGGCAAGATGATAAATCGTCCACCATATCATTGATGTAAACAAGAAATAAGAGGGGGCCTAATACAGAACCCTGTGGTATGCCTGCACGAATATTACACCAATCTGAGTGCTGGCCATCTATAACTACTCTTTGTACACGATCAGAAAGATAGCTGTGGAACCAATTTAGGACCGGACCCTCGACCCAATTTCTTTGAAGCTTGAAAGTAATGCCCTTATGCCAAACTTTGTCAAATGCACGTGAAAAATCTAAATAAACCGCTCGGACCTCTCTATTAGAGTCAAGAGCTTCAAGAATTTTGTCAGTTACACAAACAAGTTGGCCTACTGTTGAATCTCGACGGATAAATCCAGACTGGAGAGAATATAATAAGTTTTGGGACATCAGGTGGTTGTACAAGTGTTTAAATACAATTTTTTCAAGGATTTTAGACAAACAGGGGAGTAGGGATACAGGTCGGTAATTCGACACATCCTCGGGGTCCCCCTTTTTGAAAATTGGTACCACATTTGCTCTTTTCCAGGATTCAGGGAAGACTCCATGATTTAGAGACAGTTAAAAACATATGCAATTTTGTCAGAGATATAGGGACATATGGATTTAAGAAAACGATTGTCTACATTATCATAGCCACATGCTTTAGATACTTCTAAAAAGAGTGCCAGCAAGCTGTGATCGGTTTTGGAATAATCCCAGATGGTACGGACATAAGGACGAGGGGGCCTGAGTGACAAGTTAATAGTAGCGACAATAGGGCTATGGTGGCATCCGGAGAGGGGAGATAACACAGAGGTAGACTTGATAAGTTTTTTCTCGTTGATGAATAGAAGGTCAATCAGGGAGGGAGACCGTGACAAATCGCACGTTGGCTCCTTTATCACCTGTGTGAGATTTAACATTTTAGAAGCTTGCAATAGTTTTGTGCTGACCGAAGTGATTGGGTCATGGGCCCACCATGCCTCGTGTTTGGCATTAAAGTCACCTGTGACAATGATGCCATCGTGTTGAGAGGATTCAGCTGTGAATACTGAGTCACTAAACAAGTCAACAAATTCATCAACAGTTTTGGAATCCTGGCCAGGTGGCCGGTAGTAGACAGAAAAGAGTAAACGGCTGCGTCCTACAAAGAGTTCAAGCCAAATGCATTCAACAGACGGTGATTCCAGATCTAAGCGTCGCTTGTACGCTATCTGGTCAGATATGTAAATGAGGACACCGCCACCATGCCTTCAGATACAGTTCATTATCATCAAGGATTAAAATTGATATTGTCTATCAAGGGTTGAATTGTGACATTACAGAAAGAGCTTGAGTGATTTTACACTATGACCTTAAAAAACTGTTATGTATTCATGGTATTAAATCATCATGAGTTCAAGAATTTTAGCTTTAGTCAGTTTTGAATGTTCATTGAAAAAACTCAGTTGTCATCAGTCATTGTTTCCATTTAGCAGGCTGCAAGCGGATCCCATTTGCTGCTCTGCAGCAGGGCGCAGTAAAGGGTGTGAAGGCAGTGCAGCATCATGTAAGGATGTCTTGCCTATGATTACGCTTTATTGCTCTCACTCTGCGTTTTCTACTTCCAAAAATCACACATTTTTTACTAAATAGAAACAGAACAACTTCAAATTTCAAGCTCAGAAACTTGCTGTAAAGTCATTGTGACTTTAGTATGTTCCATGCTTATAGGGAGAAACATTTCCTATATACAGTTTCCAACATGTGTTACTTTCAATAATGAGATTGAGTAATGTTATGTAGCCTGGATACATACTTGACACCTTTCCCAAACTTAGCTGATTTAATTAACTAGCAGTTGTAAAGAGAAGGCATGGCTTGCCTTGTCAGCCTGAATACATCACTGAAATCATTCTGTTTATTGTCATTTTAGCTGCACAATGACTGGGTAAAGAAAGTGATGTACTGCAGCGAGTCCGGCTTTTTCCTCTCCTGTTCTGTGAACACTGAGACAGCGCTGTTTGCAGGGGACATTAACCTGAAGAAAATGTAAGTAAGGCCTAATTAGAAAGTTTTGACACTTTCCTCCCTTCATGCTTCATCTTAGAATGAAGCAAATGATGCAGGTGATGATGAATCAGCAGAGAATTGAAACTTGAACATTAAGTTCCAAAGCTGCATTAGACCAATTGTGATGACTTGGTTTGTTACAGGCATTCATTCTTTAAGATCAGGAAAGGAGTGTGTGCTGTGGACTTTTGTAGCATCAAGAACGTTATTGGTAAGTAGCAAGCAGAAATTATATTCTTTTATCAATTATGACATAATATGTGTGCACAAAAAATACAATTAAGCTAACTTGAGTATCTACTTTTGTCTATTAGTGTTATACTTGGAATGGTTCTCATTTGTACCCGAAATCTATTCAAAAGCATGAAGAAAAGAAAATTGTAAAACAGTACATTTACACAGATGATTACATAAATAATTCACACTTATTCCATGCCTCTTAACCTAGAAGAATGTACATAGTTTTATAGGATGTGTTTTTTATGACACTTGAGATTTTTTTATTCCAGTTAATTGACACCCCCATATTACTGCAGCTACTGGAGGCATGGACTGGTCAGTACGTATATGGAATCCTTACGTCACCACCAAGGCCACCACTGTGTTCCGTGGGCACAACTCTGCTGTGCTGCATGTCATGTGGACAGACCAGGGCCAGCACATTGTGTCGGTGGACAAGGGGAAGGTATGGGCTGGACGTGTTGGATGATGTGTGTTACAACAACTTTGTAATCAGAGTCACATTAAGGGGAAGGAGATCTCTTTCATCATGCTCCAATTTGTGTCCAAATGACATTACTGATTAAAAACTTTCTATTGAGCAATGTTCATGGAAGTGTGCCATGAAGTCAAATATGCTTTTTAACATAAGTTGGCATACTAGCACTGTTTGTGAGCATGTGCATTTCTCCATTTCACATCACAGAATGTAAAGGTATGGGATGTGCGAGAGCACAACTGTGTCCAGAGCATCCCAGCAAGGAATGTCCCCATGGGCCACCACCCCATCAATGTCAGCTGCTACAGCAAGAAGACTGACTCCATCATCCTAGCCAATAACATGGTGGGTACAAGTCATCAAAGTGTACCCTACAAACACTACGGATACAAACACTGATGCCTCCTTTCTTCTTTTAAACACAGATGTATGGTTACACCCTTATATTCCAACACCCATATGTTCTGACACCCTTATGTTCCAACACCCCATGGTTCGGATGCCCCCCTGTTCCAACACCTTCTAACAGTATTCCTAATGTCAGAATGATCCCTATTAAGGGCATTGGAATGTAGGGTGTTGGAACATAGGGCAGCTGAACATAGTGGTGTCAAAATTAGGGTTGAACCTGCATAGCACTGTCCCTGGAAATCAGTGGCTACTCATGGATCAGTGGATGAAATTGCTCCAAACTAACCAGTCATACATTGATGTATATCACTGTCCTTGGTGCTGAATAACATGTCATACATGAATTACTGGCTAGATGGCGCTGTCCCTGGTGCTGAACAGGGCATTATTAGTAAGACTATCATTTTGGGAGGAGAATACCCACCATACATACCTCGACAAATCCTGTTCCACAAATCCTGTGTTTTTATAGACATGTGTCAATGTGACCTTGTAACGTACTTTCCTTTTCTGCCTCCCAGCTTGCTGTGTTTGACCGTGTGAAAATAGAAGAAGACAAGGACGCCCTGGAGACGATGTCACATGAACAGCCAATCTGCACAATCCTATATAATGATCTCTTTGATGTGGTAAGAGTTGAACAGTCATTAAATAAGCTTGCTGTCAAATTCCTCTCTAGATGTCAGAATACTGGCTACATTTTTCCTTCAGTTGACTGACTACCCATTTTCATGGACAATAAAAATCTACAACCTGCAGACGTACAGATATTGTAATAAGGAGATGACAGAAACGATAAAATTGATTTGAAGACCTACTCATTCAGTGCTGGTATATTCATAAACAATCCTTCTTCACATAGAAACAAGTTTGTGATGTTCCCTGTGCAGATCGTGAGTGTCAGCCATGATGACATGATCCATGTGTGGAGCATCGACAATGGGGAGAAAGTTATCCAGTTCTCCATACACCATGGGAAAGAAGAAGACTGTCCTGAAATTACAGCCATGTGCTTTGACCCCACCAGTGAGTTCAGCATTTTATGTAACTTTGTTTCAGTTGTCTGTTCCTTGCTTATTTGATTGTTTGATGGTAACAACATGCCTCTACTGTAAAAGAACCCAAGATGTCTTAACTGTAAGAGAACCTCATTTTAGACAAGATGTCTCCAAAACAATAGCGATGATAAAAGGAATACACCTCCTTCTTTTCACACAATGACTCTGAGAATATGCCTCTATTTTTAGATGGATAAATGTACTGACATTTGACTTTCTTCAATCCAGAACGTCGCCTGATTACTGGAACAAAGGCAGGACAGGTGCAGATATGGAACTTCAACAACGGTGCCTTGTTAAAGGACTTTGAACATGTGGATACATGTGAGGTACATGTGATAGAGAGGCTACACCCTTATGTTCCGATGCTCCAATTCTTAGTCCCATGCCCCAATGCCATTTAAAGACTTTTCTGGGACAGAAAATGCTAAGTATCTCTTTTAAATGCCTCCCCTAACCTCTGCAGGTGAAGAGCATTATCTGCTACAAGCAGCACATCGCAGTGTCAGGCTGGAATAGAAGGGTTGTCTGCCACCTGTAAGTCTGCCAATTGCAATACATCTTTTTAACGAGGCTGTTTTACTCCTGTTAATACAGCAAACACCATGCCTTTCCTACAAGGTATGGAATTTGTCAAAAATAGGGTAACATTTACGTTACCCAATGGTAGCCACTGGCCAACTTTGGGTTATTCTCCCCATAGATAGCATAGTTATGGTGGAGACTACTGCTAGTAGCTTATGGAATTATATGATATGAAGGTAAAAACTGTCAGGGTAAACATACTGATTATGATGATTTTTTCCAGGTTGGACCTATAAAACACTAACTGTTGCTGTTGTCGTGTAGGGATGCCAAAGGTGATGAAGATGATGATATGAAGGTATGGCCTGTGCGCCATGGAGAGGATATCTTGTGCTCCTCCTACTACAGCCCATTGTCTATTCTGGCAACAAGCTCATACGATGGGGTAAGTAATGTAATAAGGTCTTCAATGCCTTCCAAGGGTTGGTGATGTTTAAAAGGTCTAACTTGTTTCGCTATTAGATTATTGTAGTCAAGGAAGAGGTGATGTGTGGTGAGGTGAGCAGTAATAAATACATTCCCATAGCACATTTCCAACAGAGACTCTAAAAATAATGGGAACGGCCAAAATGAACAGACTATGTAGCAGTTTCTTTCTTTGTACGTATGTAAAAATTGTGTATATAGACTTATAGGACTCTAAACGATTATATATGGCGTAACTGTATCTCTGTTATATACTTTGTCTGACCCTTGCCTCTTCCCTCATGACCTCAATGAACAGCGGCCTGCAGGCCGATTTGAGCTTTCATGAATAAATAATAGATTCAAACAAAAAACAAAGTGTTATTAGAGCTGTAGAGGCTATGGAGAGACAGGACAAGTTGAATATAAAGAGGAGAAACTTGTAACAGATAAGAACCGAGGACTTGAAAATCAATTCAGGTTTGCTAAAGTATTTCTTTAAGCACTTAGATGCGGGGTGGACTTTATTGACTTTTGTTTTTGACATGAACACAGGACATCATTCTATGGTCAGCTGACACTGGTCATGTCCTGTGTCGTCTGAATGCCTTCCATGGTGCCTACCCCATGTCTCCTATATGCTTTGGTGTACCAGGGGAAACTTCACGTGAAAACATGATCAAGGGTAAGGTAGCATTACATGTTCCTTATAATGTTTGAATAAGAAGAAAGTTCCATTGCTCTTATGCAAGTTATACTTTGTACAGAATTTCTCTTTAGCAACTTCACAACATACTACAATTTGTATAGAACAGTTGAGATCCTGTGGTCTGCAACATAGGCATTGTTGCAAGGAAACCCATGCCCACACTGAACTCTGTAATGGAAAACTGCACCAAACCTTTTGACTGCTTGTCATGCCTTTTGTTTAAATTATATACAGTATGGCACATGTCCAGCAAGTCTGATGCCACCAGTCCTGGACCAACCAACACACAGCAGGAGGAGACTAACAGCCAGTCAAAATGTCCTATACAAGAGCAGTGTGAGACCAGCAGTGAAGAAGGGTCCAAGCCAGATACCGGGCTGCAGTTTGATGCGAGAAAAGCCAGCATTGGTTGGGGAGGTATGATGGAAGAACAAGGTAGGATTTAATTTTAGGTTGAGAAAATATACTTTGAGCCAACAAAATATATTAAGTTATGTTACCGGTAGATTTCATGGTCATTTTCAATTTTCTGTTTCCAACATATCTACTTGAAAGCATTCTCATAAGAGTCTTGACCTATTGTATCATTTTGTCTTCTTTTGTTTTAGTGACTTCAGCTCAGAGCTCCTCCAGTCTGGAAACAGTTGAGTACCATGCAGAGAGACAGCGCAGGGTCAGTAAGTACAATGTAGCCATAGACAAGATCATCTTTCTGTCCACCCGAGAAAACAACCAGGACACCGCCATCCTGCTGGCCTGCGGGGCAGACGGCTGGGTCCGGGCATGGTCCATCCACCACAAGGGCGGGATGCTGGGACAGTTCCGGGCAACGGAGAAAGACATTGGTATCCTCGCCATGGAAACAGACTCAAACAATGAATTTCTGTTTACAGGAGACACAGCAGGGTACATCAAGGTAAGGAGCAAAGTCCCCGGTGGACATGAATAAAAGCTTTGTCTCTAATCTAGGTAGTAAGGAATGTTAGATGCTTTGCTACTTTACCAACTTGGCCCAACACCCCGGTCAACTTGGCCATAGTACTACCGTATATTCTCGAATAAAGTACGCACTTTTTTAACTTTTCAAAATTGAAAAGGTGCTATAAGTTGTTGCCAAAGTCGGGGTGCGTACTTTATTTGAGGTTACTGCACAGATAAATGGTAAGAAAAGCCTTAAATAAAGCAAGGTGGAGCTACACTTCTAGTAATGTTTCAAAACATACACATTGTTGTTGTCTTGAAGTTGTCTAAATATGAAACAAAGAAATTGTCTTAACATGATTTACATATTAACAGTGGCATTTGCATACAATCCTTTTGAGTTAGTGACTTTGACTTGTACAACTGGTTTTGCCTGATTTCTTCTACCAGTTCTCAGTGATTTTTATAATTTGCAGCAGGCAATTCACAAGTTTATAGAGACAATGACAGTGTAAACCCAGGTCATTTTATGCGGGGAAAACATCATAAATTCAAATTTATTTAGTTAAAGGTCTGTTCAAAACTGGTGGAGAAGGGGTGCGTACTTTATTTGAGTTTTTCCATTTTACCTTTCAGTCCCAAAGATCTGTCTAAGACTTGTCCAAAATCAGGGGTGCGTACTTTAATTGGGGTGCGTACTTTATTCGAGAATATACGGTAGTACCCAACCGTAACCTTAACCCTAACCCTGGCTGACAGAGTTGAAAACGGCTGAATTGTCCTGGTCCTGCCCACATGGTTTACTTCAAAATAGGTAACGTTATGACTTGGATTTCAAGGACATGTTTACCAGTACTGTTCTTGTTCATCTCTGTTTTAGGTGTGGGATATCCGTAGATACTGCATCAAGAATCCCCCACCACCTAATGATGCCAGAGACAAGGAAATTCAGAGCATATTTCCATTTCTGAACTCAGATATTGGCAAGTACAGCCTCAAAATGCGTGCAAAGGAAAGAAAGTGCAAAGGTGATTTTTGTTTACATCAACATATACTATTGTCATCACACATTTTCAATCTTATGTTGTGACTTTTCATTATAATATAGGGAACCGGGTGCTTTCAAGAGCCAAATTAGTGCTCCATAGTGAAATCAAACAATTATTTTGCAGTAGACACGAGATACCACTTGCCTGTTGATTTTGACATTGATCAGCGGGGGACAAACCTAACAGCCCCCCCACTCCTGAACTCCTTCCGTGGCCACACCAAAGCAGTGGTAGAGATACAGTACCTGGAGCCACGGAGGCTGATTGCCACCGCAAGTTCCGACTGTACCATTCGTCTGTGGACTGCTTGTGGCAGATACATAGGTGAGTCCTTTCTACAGTATTCGATACTCTATTGTTGTTCTATTGACAAACTGTGTGGAATTAGATTGACTTTCATCATCCTTTATTATTGATAAGCAAATGTTGACAAACAGTCAATTGTGTTCGGAAAAAGGCTTGGACGCATAATGCCCTTTCAGTCCTAACACAACCTCACAGATACTATCTATGGTTCTGCAATCAGTTTCTTCCAAGTTTCTTTAACAGTTTCTCCATCATTTTAAGCTACCAACATTCCAAAATGCATGAAATCACAGCCCTAAATCAGTAAATGGACCTGTTACTAGTAAAGGTTTGATACCGGTACTTCTTCTCCTCAGCATTACAATCTCAAATGTATTGTTATCTCTGACTCATAGGTACTTTTGGGCAGAAGAACCCATGGACAAAGCTTGAGAAGCCAGTGCGTCCCCGCAGGCTGCCTAAGCGTTGTCCTTTGGACATTGTCCGTGTGGGCTCTGCAACAACCCTGAAAGTACTGAATGGAGGGATACGTCCGAAGTGGAGGTGACTGTGACATGCTTTACAATCTTTTTCACTCAGCTCTCAAGTAGAAATCTACATGTGGGCTTTGTTTAAAATAATGTTCCATAGGATACTTCACCTTCTATCCTGCTATGTAAAACTAAAAGGCTAATCTACCTATAGTCATTCTAGTATTTGTCTATCGGTAATTAATTCTACTGTCAGTGGCATCTGTGCAACCTAGACTGTGTAGATTTTACGTTTGTTTTCCAGGCTGGCTCGCAACATCTTGATGATGATGGCAAGAGAGAAAACGCAGTGGAACAAAAAAGTTGAACGAGGAGAAGTTCCAGCAGATGCAGAAAAGGAAGAAGCACAGGCAGTAGCACAGCACAAAGCCACAAAAGTTAGCGTCTCATTGAATGCATATTTGTTATATGATTTTTGTTGTTGCAAGATTTTTAAAAAAAGGAACTTTTTCTGTCACAGACAACTAGAATTATAACACATTCAGAACTGTCATGAGATACCAGTATAATCAATTTGCCATCACAAAACTACATGTACATGTAGGGGTGTATCACACATGACAAATGTGACAGGGCCCTCAACAGTCTGCCTTATTTATACCATTTCATATACAGTCAAACCTGTCTATAGCAGCCACTCAAGGGACTGTGGTCACTATAGAGACAATGTGGGCACTATAGACAGGTGGCCACTATACAGAAAATGCTGATCAATAAACTATGAGCAATAAGTTGCACATTTTCAGTACCCACTAATCTTTTTCACCAGGTAACGTTGTCTCGATCGTCTCAAAATTCAACTGATCCTGCCAAAGTCAAAATGATTGATAGTACCATGCGCAATGTTGTTAAATTTGCTGACAAAGACTTGCGCTCTAACGGTCAAGGAACGCGTAGCTTCCGCTATTGCCAAAATAATCCTGTCGGGAACTCCAAATCCTCTCAAACTACAATTTTAAACTCGGACCGGGGTGACATATGGCCACTGTATGGTTGCAAAAGACAGTGTTTCTGCATCCACAGGACCGGAAATCGTGTGAACGTGTTGGACAGGTGGCCGCTATAGACTTTTTTCTAATGCTTAGGTCAATGGGAAAAATCCAAGGGACCAACAAAAAGTGACCACAATGGCCAGGTGGTCGCTATGCAAAGCTATGCTAATACAGGCTTGACTGTAAATGGAATTACTGTACAAGGGGTGGAACAGGAAGGATCTTTGGGGAGGGATTTTTTTTTCAAATGTAGAAAAAAAATGGACTTGTTTTAAAACTAACACTTGAACATCTACTTTTGACTAACGTAAAAATCAATGTCAAGTTACCATCAATACAACAAAAGGCTGCAACAGAGTCACTTTTGCCATTAGTTACCTTCCATGACAATGCATGCAGTCCTGACGACAATGCTCTGTGATTATGCAGCTACGTAGTGGTACATGTGACTTACCATAGTGGTACATGTGACTTACCATAGTGGTAGATGTGACTTATGAGTCATACCATAGTCACCCTGAGACCACTTGATCTGCAGGTCAGGTTTGCAGATGTGGAGGAGGTCCTGAATACGGATAAGCCACATTTACCCCCAGTCTTACAGAAGACAAGCTCGGAACATCTGCTTCAGGTACTATTGAATCCAGCTTAAAGCTGCCTCAAGGCACATGCCACATGTAGAACCTTGACCTCTGACCTACACTTTATCTTTTGACGGTTTTGGTTTGACCTTTGAACGTTTACTACTGTGAAATCAAGTTTTTATCTGATGAAAGCTCCTTGGTGAAATGGACGCCTTGGTTTTCATGTGATTTACTGTATGTTGTCCACTGGCGTCTTTACTTTGACTGAATGTAACATGTTATGTTGTTTGTCTCGTTTATTTGTATGGTGGGTCCCCTTGGAAATCAACTTTCAAAAGTTGTAGGGGCCATCCACCTGTTTGGAGATGAATAAATAAAACCAAAGAAATCACAGTCAAGAAAGAAGCTAAAAGAGATGACAGAACTACTCCTATGGAAGTACTAGCCTTCCAACTTGTGTTTTTATACAATGCAATTCCATTTTAATGGAATTAGTCTGAAACCAGCAATTTCATCTTCGTGAATTCCCCCAGAGGAGGCCAACGCCGTCCAGCAACATCCTGCGGGGCGGATATCGCCCCCAAACTCGACATCGCGCACCTGCCCGTCTGCCCAAGCTCCGGCAGTTCCAGACACAGGTAAGGCAAACTGTTAACAAACTCCGAACAACCATTCCTTTTTACAAGAGTACCATGATGTCAATAACATACACCTTTGAACATGTGTTATCATTGGATTGTAAAAACATGCCTTTTTCCTACCCAAGTCTGTTTGATCTGATTATGTTCCCTCCTCATCAGGTTGCAGTGTACTCATCCATCCCTTACAGCAAGATACAGCCAGTCGCCATGCCAAGCACACCGGACATTGTGAGCGAGATCCACGCACGTCAACAGAAAGAACAGGAGCGATCGACGGCCACTGTTGCCGCAGGGAAAGTTCATGACATCATTCGTGCCAACAGAGTCTTACGTGCTCTGAGGCCAAGCAAGAAGTCTAAGGCAAAGAAATCAGTTAAGTCAATGAATACCAACTAGATGTATTCAACACCATGTTTGGACTATCTTCCAGTCTAAATTGGCTGTGTGATGTCATTCTTTTATACTATGTCATTATGTATACATCCTGCCATGTTAAAGCTGTCTGTTCCTGACAATTTGCAGTAAACATTGTAGTAGGAGCATCATACCAGTTTTACTCACAGTCATGAGAAATTGTTTGATAAGGTTACAAGTTCATCAGACTGTTTTCACAAATGGTCAACAAGAATTTACTTACTGACACAAACCACAATGAGGCTAAGTTGTACAAAAGGACTATTTATTAAAAGATGGAATGCATTTATCACATTGGATCTTTTGTACCTGTCTCTTTTGACAATGCCATCTATAAATTACCAAATAGAGTAACTGGATGGATGTTTAACTTAACAAAGTTAAACGCTTAACCTTTGATAGGTTAAGTGAAACAAGCTGTTGGCAAACTGAGCTATTAAACGTTTGTCTAAAAAGATGTAGATTTTGTTTCCTTTATGCTATCAGTATGTTACATTGTTTTGAAGTTAGCATCAAACAGATTTGGTGTGGACAGTAGACACGCTCTGTTGCAGACATCAGAAAAAGAGCAAAAGCTGTAAATGTAAGGTTTGGTGGACTTTGCAGGTCTTGTGAGAAATCTGTGTGTTGATCAGTCAACTGCTCCATGAGGTACTGGAAATCCAGCCAATCATCTGTCTGCACAGGGATCAGCATCCATCCAGTCAGCTGCCAGGGTACATCATTACTGTGCAAGAAAAAGCACAAATCTGAGTCATTATCTAGTTAGCCCTTTGTTCTACTGTAGATGAATGATAATAATTCTGTGCACCAATGACGATAGATAACTGCATATTGCAGCTCTTCAAAAGCAAAAGGGCAACAACAGTTAATTGTATCACCCCTTTAAGAAATATATACATTACACTATACAATATGTTGGTTAGTTTACTATAAAATAACACGCAAAGAAGATTCAGTTACCAATGGAGCTCAGTGGAGGTTGTCTAAAATGTCAATCCATTACAAAACTTATCAAGTTGCTTGAGTAACTTTTTATTGAGACATTCTAGTGTATGTGTGCATGGATATACAAATGTATACAGAGGATACACAGGACTCCAATTTTTCAAAGGCCAATAGAACAAATCTGAATATGTCACTGTGATTCTGGAAAAAAAGTTGACTTTGCCTCAAGTACAACATCACAACAGAGTTTTGATTTCCTCACTCCCTACGTTTCACTTACCTTTGCAATTACAAAAACACTCTACAGCAAGGACTTATCATCATTCCTCCCTCTTGGTCTTTGGGTTGTTGACTGCTACATAGTGGTATAAAACCACCAGCAGGAAGAGGGACACCCCCATCATGTTGGCAAAGATAGCAAGCTGAACGTCTGAGATCATGCTGACTGAAAGCAAAGATCAACAAGAAGATTTTGGGGCTTGCCTTCTCACAGTTATGTACAGGGAATCTCCTTTATGATGCATTCTTCAGTCATCTTTGGCTTTCGCCTTGGGGTTGTTGATGGAGATGTAATGATAGAGCACTACCAGGAGGAACAGGGTGACGCCCAGCATGTTGGCAAAGATGGCCAGCTGCACATCTGACACCATTGTGGGACCTGTGGAGGTGAAGGTCAAGCCACATACAACCCTTACTACAGGGCAGATTGGCAAACCACTACCACCACCACCAGAGGTAATAGAGGAAATACACAGCACCAAGAAATCTCCAAGCAGACAAATTGGCCAGGGTTGTTTTGTTGGTGCAAGAATCAATCCAGAATTTTAGCAGGACAGTTGGGAAATTCAGGCCAAGGGACATCCAGAGATCTTAGCTCCGGAATGGATACATGATGTATTTTCTATTTGTGGCAGTGAGGAGCTTTACTACAGATGTTGTACAGGCTGACTGCAAAAGTTTAGTTGCTACCCTCCCACTTATCTGCTTGGAGACCAAGTACCAAATTTTGTCATGCAGGTACCGAGAAAAGCTTGAGACAAGAACAAGCAGGATAAATAGTTAAACTAGTCAGTTTCTCTGTTCATATCTAAGTTGAAGTTAAGTGCTGTTCACAGTCATTGTGTTTCCCTGAGCAAAGGCTAATGATTTGTTGATAACTTCACCTACTGAGCGAAATACTAAAAATAAATTTGTAGTGGAAGGGGAGGGGCATCAAGTTGCGCCTGAAAATATATTTTTTATTCATCTATGCCGTCTGATACATCTATCCAAGGAACCTCCTTTATCTATCCTTAGATCTAAAGCTTCTGTGCGCTACCTGGCCACCCTAAGAAACTACTAAACACGTGCATTGTCTTTATTTACATAAAAAAAACCTCATGTTTCACAACAACATAATTTTTGCCAACGTGTCAGATGCAGGAAGTGGTCACCATGCACCAGCCAAAGTTGAAATTAGCTCGCAATCAGGCCCACTTTACACACAACAGTAGCCTCAGAGTTAAAAGGAGAAAAAGTTTGACTTCTCAGTGGAGCAAATGTTACCTTGCGCGCTTTGTATTACCTTTTTCCAGTGGTTTCTAAACCGGAACCTGAACCTGCAACACTCTCGTCGTCAGCTGGCGTGGCAAAATGGCCGATTGTTGGAAGAGTCTAACAATATTAGGGTGGTCAAAATATTGATTAGCTGCAGATAGCTTTAGATAAATGATTAACTTTATTTACTTCAAGATGATAATGCAAAACTGTATTCCAAAGTTTAATTCCATTGTTTGTAGCTCTTAATCCTTTATTTATTCTGTTTCTTAAATGTTCTGGGCGAGAAAATGAGTCCTCCCTTTGTAGGCTAATAGTCTCGTCTGTCGACCTTTGCACTCTGAAAGACTGAAGTCTTGGTGGCGTAAGATTTTGGTCAAAATGAGCGTGTAAGGTGATCTATAAATAGCTAAAGTGTGCAGAAAACGGCTTCGAAATGATTTCGTAAGGCATGATTTTATTTTGAACTTTCAAGATTGCAGTTTCTTGTAACTTTTCCGAAGTATCCAATCCCCTTTCAAAGATCTGATCACATGACTTCAGCGGGAAACAAAGGCCTGTTGGGAGTGGCGGGAGAAAGTCGTCTTTGTCTCCAAACTTTCTCTGTATGCGAACCTTGATGAAATCTGGACATGTTGCTATTGTTTCTTCGACGAAGGAAGGATTTTTGTCAACACTTTCATTCAGACAGAGTCGACTTATATCCTGAAACTGCTCTGAGGCTGTATATTTTCTGCATTCCGTCTCCCGAACTTTGCGACTTCCGGGTTTTGGTCCGAAACATTCCTGCACATGCTGGTCTGTCGTCTGCGGAGGACCGTTATCCGACATTTGGCGCTGATATTGTCACCAGGACTTGGATTTTCGACGTATAGGACTTTTCTTCAGAATGTGCAGGCAGTTACCAATGTAGTCAAGAGATTGGCACTAATGCGATGTGTGGTAGCCTCATTTTAGCAGCCCTTTCCTTACTGTTTTCGTGAAATTCCTTTGTTTCGGAATTTGCTCCATGATACCGGTGGTCGAATGAACAGTCATCAGAGCCTGGCCTGGATGTGTTTTCTGTGGAAGTGTTGTCGACATTTACTAATAATCTGCAGTATTACATCCAGTAGGACGACAAAGGTAAGTTAGCTTGAGTCTGGAGATCGCTTTTGTTGCTATATCTGTTTGCCTGAACTGTTTTCCGTGCCAAGGCCGCGACCTATTTCCTGACGATAACAACGTTCTTTGTCATTATAAACAACTTTCCACGAAATCAGTACAGCAACCGTATGTCTATACCTTCCTTTTCTTTATCGACCCGTATTGGAAGTTTTCTGATTTTAAGGATTTTCGGTGTTTCATTAGGAAAAGCAGTGATTACATCCGTATATTCCTTTGTGTGATGATGCACGTGTAGCATGATGAGGAGGGACAAACTCACAAAGGGAGGAGACAGACAGGGGACCAGTGATGACGGCGACACCGGAGATGTAGGAAAGGTCTGAAACTACAGGTAATAACTGGCTTTTATATAGAAAATACTTCATTTTAACATTAAAAGACTTTAGAGTATGAGGATTAAAGTATTTGGTAGCTTATTTGTGCATATCAGAGATGATATTGGGCTCCTATTTTGATTGTCTCTTGTCTATTTGCCATATGGGCAATTTAGGAGAAATCCTTCCCATTATGTTGCTTTTGCCAAAAAATGTTCTATATATTACCAAACCATGATAAGAATACAAGTTAGTTACTGCAGGAGTTAAAGATAGATGATATTTACTCATGAAAGAAGGTTTACTTTTGCTTCTACTTGTTGAAGACAGTTTTATTGTGCTGATAATAGGGAATTGAGATGCAAAGCCAGACCTGCTAGCGTTTTCTTTGTCTATACAGGAAACAGGTGTAGTCTTTTACTTTTGATAGCCTAGCCAAACTTACAGGTGTTTTAGGTTAGAATAAAATGTTTGGAGATGCTTATTTAAGTTTTTATTTATTTCATAAATTATATGCTTTGCAGATAACATTACATTTTTTCCTGGTGCATTCATGTAGCCTCAATAACAAGTAAAATTTCTTAGCTGGGCCTTTCATAATGGTGGCTTTGTTTGAAGTTTAGAACTTCTTGTTGTATGGTTATACCTGGTTACTAATGTTAATGTTAAATGTAAGGCTGGGGACTGTTAGAAAGTGGATACATTCAGAACTGATAATGATATGTGTGATGATGCCGACCTTTCTGTCTGGAGTTGGGGATTCACAACTAATCACCCAGATGAAGGCCTGGCAAACCTCAATCTCATATCAGTCAAACATGACAGCAATGCCAATTCCTTGGTAGATGGACAGTATCGGAATAACAGAACAGCCAATAAAGCCCAACCATGAAGCCTAAGATGAGGCTAGCTTCAAAACAGTTACTGACGTTAGGTGAACAATTAATCAATTTAAAGATATGTTCAAGGCAGAAAACAGCTAACTTCCTTTTAACAGCAACTCTTTTTTAGTTTTCATCTCCGAACTTTATACTTTATACTACGTATATTATAATACTAAGGCTTGGTCAGTATGACTGAAAGGAATCTGTAGCACCTTCCAAAAATCTGTAGAATGTTTTATCCAGCAGCAGAGAAAAATGTTTATAACTATACGGTAATTGATTCAACGATAATGTAGGAACCTGATGTTTTTACCATAACATTCAATTGAAAATTGAAAATTCAATGGCATTCAATTTTCAGCTTTCCATTGAATGTGATGGAGAAACATTCAGTTTTCTACATTATAGTTTGAGCTCTTTTTTCCATACAGCTAATGTGTTGCTGGTTGTGATAGCCATAGCAACAGATGACTACGAAGAATGGCAGCAAAATAAGGGTAGGGAAAGATTGCCCTGAACTTTCCCATGAACAAAAAAACTCAACACCTGTTAGACTCACTACTGCTAGGGAACTGTTTGTCATAACCTTCCTTATCTTGGAGTAGATGATCTCCGAATCCAAGAAATCTGTGTCTGGAGAGAATATGGATCATAGATCCATGCATGTTTCAATCAAGTTGTTAATGTATGAATGATTTTGATGACTTGGTTTTTTGTTGATCTTCCAGTAGTTCCAAAAAACAGTTATGTACTGGTACATCGTTGAGTTTGTGTCAATTTTTGAGAGGGTAAATCTATGATTTGGTAGCATAAATCGCATCTTATGTGCATTAATCTCCAACAATGCATATTTTCAACCTGGCAATGAATAGGTTGTTTTTACGATAGCAAATTCACCTTTGTGTCATCCAAAGGTTCATTTATTTACCATTGTTCAAATTCAGACTTCAGAGGAGATCAAGCAAACTTCAGACACTGACTCACACCTTTTAGCTAGAGTAGTAATATGTAAGGTGTGTGAGTGCCTCTGTATATCCAGGATAAACATGGCCAATGGTGATTTGGTAGGCTCTCTTTTGAATCCTTTCCAACAGATCAACTCGAGATTTCATCATTCTTGGGATCCAGATGCACACAGCATACTCAAGTACAGGACAGGTATATCCAGTGACTGAGATGAAGCAATGAAACAAGACTGACAATTATGAGCTAACGTTGTGGGTAAAGTAATACTATTATTTTTGGTGATATCAGCTGAAATGGATGGCCAACTCATAGAATGTCATTTTGAACCAGTTCTAGGATTTACAACGAACCTTCTAACATAATATTGTCTATGTTGCTCAAGGCCGTGACTAGATCTTAGGCAAAGCTTGAAGTGGTCCTGCAGAGGAAGAAGTCTTTATGATGACAAAGCAGTTTATGAAGGAGCTGGTATACTATGCTGTATGCCCTCATAAAATACTGCAATATAAAATGTATTTATATCAGGGCTCGAAATTCATTTTTGGGATTAGGTGCACTGGTGCACCCAGCTTAAAAAATTGGGTGCACCAAAAATGTTTTGGGTGCACCACTTAAATCAACATGTAAGTAATAACCTAATGATAAAACTTAGTTACAAGCTATCAAATTCTTAAACAAATACCATGACAGACATTTTTATTATCTTTCTCACACTCTGATGTCAAGAATATATATACTTGTATACTTTCGTATCTTTACATACATGAACCTAAGAAAATATTTGGGTGTGCCCTGTGCACCCACAGAAAATAATTGGGTGCACATCTCCAATTTTGGGTGCACCTAGGTGCACATGCACCCAGTATGTCGAGCCCTGCATATTATTCAGTGATAGAGCAATATGTGCCCTAGGTAAGTGGGAAAGATGGATCTGAAATATCGGAAATATGTTAGAGACAGTGCTTGCTCTTTTATCAGATATCCATGCTCTTTGATGAGGAGATGTTGTCAGTTGGTCCAGGATTGGCTTTTGCAGTGTTAGATGGACACAACACTGTGTATGCATATACATATACATATATATAGAATACAACACAGTGTATTCCGTATCACCCGAGGTACAAGCCCGACCGCGGGAAGGATCGCCCGACGGCTGAAGGCCGGAGGGTGATCCGACCCGCGGGAGGGCTGGGACCGAGGGTGATGCGGAATACATTGTGTTGTACATGTATTTTAATTATGTCATACCCACCTTAGAAAACACATATTTCGATATGAAATGCACCAGAAGTTGAAAAAATGTTGTGTCCTCGAACAAAAGATTGTAGCAACACTACAGCAATTCTAACGTCCGAATCCGGTATTCGAATTTTCAACCCTTCCGTATTTGGCTCGTTCAAAATAGTTCGATTTACGCGAAGGAAGCCTGTGTGATACAACTTAGAACCCGTGTGATACGGAAAGTTATCACATGGTCTAGAACACCTGTATTCAACGTTTTTGTGGCCCAGGTGTGACATAAAAATGGTTACATAACAAATTATATAATCATGCTTACTTGGACAACTCTATGTTAAGTGCAGAAAAGATGCCAGGTCAAACAATGTATTCCCCTAAAACTACCCTGAATAGGAAAGACCAGGTCCATGTACAAAAGGTGTATGCTAAGACTTTGTAAGTGTTGAATGCTGTTATGCTTACATGTAGTTTGCTGATAGGGGGTGCTCTTGTTGCTTCTCAGGCAGTGCTTGCAGTTTGTTTTATACTTGCCAGGGGTCCCCATTGCTACATGAGCTATGATGTTCCTTCAGTAAGCTGGCAAACTGCAGGGTTAGCCAGGTTGTATCTGTGGAATGGTTTGATTTTCATTTTGCTCTTATGAATCTGCCAATCCTTGATACTGGAATATAACTTAATGCTTTAATGTTGTTGACAAATGAACCTCCATATCATTGTTTGAAAGTTGGATTTGGACAAGTGGATATGGAGAGGAATTAAAGATGTCTAACTCGGAGGGTTGCAGTTTCTGCATATCCATATATCTTTAATAAAGAATTTACAATGTATAAGCAGATTGTTGCTTTTATGATGTCTTTTGGTTTGCAAAGTTTGTTTTAAGGTCCACCCAACTTGCAAGCTGGTTGCAGCTTGACATTATCTAAATACAGCCAACAAATTCTTGTTCAATGGACCTTTTGTGCATAAATCTTCAGTATCACATATTTTCAACCTGGCAATATGAATAGGTTGTTTTTACGATAGCAAATCCACCTTTGTGTCATTCAAAGGTTAATTCTTTTAAACATCTGTTGTAGTTTTCATCCGAAATGTCCTTGAGGGACCTGGACTGTTTACGCCAGGTGAAAACACCATCTCCAACCAATTCTGACATTTTCTCGCAATTACGCCAAATTATATCTCTTTCATGGCTCTATTCATGGAAAATAATGGAAGCTGGTATGTCTTGTTCCCTGGATTGAATTTCTCCAATTATATGTCATTATATCTCTGTCAACTGTCCCTTTCAGACAGAAATGAAAGAACTTGCCGTTTTGGAGCAGGTGTTCCAACAATGGTAGGCAAGGGGAACAAAGGAACAAATAGGTGGAAAATCCTTGGAAAACTCAACCATTCATCATTGTTTGGAAAGTTGCATGATTAACAATGCATTTTTAACGATTTTTATGGAATAGTGATGTCTGGAGCTGACAGGACTCATCACGTAGTTCTGTACAACTCTGCAAAATCATAAAGTTTCCACACGTGATAAAGTAGATATTCTGCAATGTAAACTTGTCTTAACAAGTTACCTGGCACAGAGTACATTTATTCATATGATGCGATATTTGTGTTTTGTGAGATTTCAGTTAGGAATGTTTAGTCGAAGTAAATTAGTCATAAGCAATGACTTAGTATTTTTTTTCAAGATTGATGTTCAGTGCAAACCCCTAAGGAATTGTAAAATATATGATGTTTTACAAAGAAATTTAATTCCAAATTAACTTAGTAGCTAAATAAAGTATGTTTCCTTATTTTCGTTAATGTAAAGTCCCATGAGACTTTGATTTACTATGATATTTAATAATGTATGTAGGTATATTGATAGTCACGTCCAAACATGTTGTGTTAGATGTACTGTAATATTAGTGCTGAACTGTAGATGCTAACCAAGATGACTCGTCTTTTGCTGTAGATCTCTCTTCTCCAAGTAGGGTTGTCTGAAGGACCCACTGTCTCAGTACTATAAAAAAATCTGAACTTTGTGACATAAAATTGAGCATGAAACTGAACATGAAATTGAGGAAAAAAATTTTGTAAGCACAAAACGACATACTCCCCAAAATTGAGTGGTATGGGCAAGAATTGAAAGCTGGAGACAGCCCTATCTCCAAGCAAATGTTTCCATGGATGGTGTTATCATTTTTTTTGCAAATTTATGACTGCCTGGCCTCTGTAATAGTGACTGCCAGACAGTCAGAAAACATTTTTTAACCCTAGCATCTGCTAGATGACTATGATATACTTCTCTCAGATAGGAGTTATTAAGTTGTGGAACAGTGTGATTGTTTATTGATTTGACACTGTTGAATTATGAAAACCAATTACTACCTCATCAATGTGGGTTGTGATGGTACAGTGTCAATGGCTATTGTATGCTAAAATGTAATTTCTTTTCTAATTGGAATGTTTTTTACAAGTTGGTGTTCTATAAATATTCAGATCCTTACAGCCATCCCTCACTGGGGGTGGAGAGTGCATGTTTTGGTCATTATCACCTCAAAGGGGGGTCACTGTTTGATTGGGGGTCCCTCCCCCTGTGATGCCCCTCCCACCCCAGGAAAGGAAGACCCTGTCAGAGAGATACTAGGTCATGAAAAGGACACAGCTCTCAGCTACATTTGCTTCATCTTTTTTTTAAAGAAAAATATGAAATCATGAGTCACCACATTGTTCTAATTGTTTCTTGTGGTCTATGCTAGATTGTTACTGTCTCCTATATCTAACCTGCTATAGGACATTATTAGGAGAGACCAAGGAGTTTATGACCTTTTTGAACTTTATGAACTTTTATTCTAATGCCAAGGCTCAATTACCATTCAAGATTTTTAAAAAATCTCTTTTGTCTCCATCAGTAGTTTGACTAGTGATTTCTTAGAATGAAGACTTGTTTGAGGACTTTCTGAGTTAATGATCCATCCTTCCCGTAGTTAAAGGACAGGTAGATTGGCAGATAAGGTTTTATTGCAGTGATGTTTGGTATGAGATATTGTGTTGAGGATGTTTTCTCAGCTGCTGTGTTTCTTTACCCTTCTTACCTGGCCTGTCCTCAAGGAGGTGTAAAAGAAGTGCTCTTCCATTTTTGTCAAATTAACTCCTGTCTGATAATTGACTGTTATTGATTTTATTAACTTGTAATTATCAGAAAATCTGAGTAGAAAAATTATTCAGTAACTGTTTTCATGATTTTGTCTCATAAATGCACATTTGGATACAAAAGAGGAGATTCGTTCTCCGTTTATTTCCCAGAAAGAGAAACCAGAAGACAAATGGCATTAGTACAGTGTAATGTGGGTGGTAAAATCTTCTTCTCGTGTAGGGTAGAAGTGTAGGGTTTCTGTGTGTATCCCCTGGGGCTAGGTGAACTTGTTCCTATTGATGAAATGGCTGGGAACACACCTCCTACCCCTTCTTAGCTCTTTCTTCACAATGTCTCAGCCACATAAAGGCAGTCTTATGCAAATCAGACTTGTTCTATTCATTATGCAAATCTGCCACATCTCGAAAGAAGTGACAAACACTGCTGTTGTTATTTTTCACAGTCACGAAGCAAAATTGTACTTTCTGAATCCCATTTCACCCAAGGCCTTGTAAAAATTCCTCATTTTTTCCTTGGGGGTATTTCTTTATGCGGGAAAGTTTCCACAAGGAACTTACTTGTGTATTGACCTGTTGGTCACAGAAATCTTTTCAGATCTTGGCAACCATTAGCCACAAGGAAGTGTTAGAATGAGAAGTCAAATGTATACAAGCAGATTGTAATTCTTTGTTTGCTTGATATGTCTTGAGAATACTCTTCTGGAAGACAGTTACATGTTTTAGTAGAGATGAGATATCTTAGATCAGGAAGGTCGTAATGTCATCACTGTGATTTGTCCCATTGTTTGCCAGACAAATACAGGTGTAGATGAGGTAGGGTTTCCTTTTCTACTGCATATTGCTGTGAGTCAGTGTGACAGTTTTCTCACATTAATTGTTTAGACCATTCTTCTGTTCTTCCCAGGCTACCAGGGAAATTTACATTTGTGGAAATGACAGAATAATGGACTGTTGTTCCAGTCAATATCAATTGTCATGTACCTGCAGTGTCCTCATTATCCCATCTCTTATTCTATTGGCTTCCCTTCTGAGGTGGTCTTTGTCATTGTTAACAATACTGTGATCTCCATTGGGACAGGTAGGACATTGGGAGGAAGCCAAAGCACAATAGAACAGCTTCCTATAGCAGGGCTCGAAATTTATTTTTGGGATTAGGTGCACTGGTGCACCCAGCTTAAAAAATTGGGTGCACTAAAAAAAATTGGGTGCACCACTTAAATTTAAGTGATAACCTTAAATGATAAAACTTAGTTACAAGCTATCAAATTCTTAAACAAGTACCATGACAGAGATTTTTATCATATTTCTAACTTAGATGTCAAGAATATGTTCTATACTAGTATACTTTGATACCTTTACATACGTAAACCTAGAAAATATTTGGGTGCACCTTGTGCACCCACAGAAAATAATTGGGTGCACAGCTCCAATTTTGGGTGCACCTGGGTGCACATGCACCCAGTATTTCGAGCCTTGTATAGGGGTATTCAATTTATACGAAAGGGACAATAGTGAAAGTGTTAATCCTACATGTTAATCAGTCCATTGTTGTACTGATTGTGACGTGTTATTCATAGTCAGTATGAGAGGTCCATCAACAATTGTCATTCAAACTAAACCCTGACATTATCATTAGCAACTGTCAAGGAATTCCTTTTGATCTTGGGATTATAAATCTTATCACTTAGCCAAGAGCTAACTGCATATTTCACATATACTTGAATCTTTGCTAATGCCAGTACCAGGGCTGTCTCCAGTTGTCATGTTTTCCATCATACTGGTTGTATGGGAGTTCATGTTGTTAATTTCCATTGCTTGATATGTCATTCTAAGCTGACAAAATATGTCATTTCAAGCTGACACATTCATCAGTTCAGTTCATCACATTCATCAGTTTCATGTAATGAAGGTCAGATTTTTTTTACAGATGGGGTGAAAGTTTTACCTGTCATATTCCCTTCCCGGAAACTGAAGGAGACAGCCCTGGCCAGCCTTATTATATCAGTAACAGCGCTGATGGTGAATGTTTAATGTCAGGAATTATGAACAGTCCCCTGAATATGATTTTGAGTGATGTTGTCACCTTTGGGCATGTAAACATGTGGGAAAACCTAGAAGACAAGAGAAGCCCTGTTCAGGGCACTGTGGCCTAATTTGGAAAGGAGCAGGCTGCAGTGCTAAGTATGCAGCTCCTGTCACGTAATGCAGGATGTCTGGCATCCAAGAAACTAAGCAGGTGCTTACAAGTTCAGCCAGTTCAAGTTCATTGGATGGGATTTCTGCCCATTTGTCAGGCTCACATGGCCTGGTGTGACCTAACATTCCACCCTACTGCTGCCACAAGTGCATAGCAGGAGTACCAGGGCAAGGGGGTCCTCTTATTGTGAAATACTTGGAAAATTGCTCTTTAAAACATTCAGTTTGTATAACTGAATTGACAGGCTATATGAGAATCAGAGATAGTCCATCTGGAGTGGCAAGGTTGATCCCTGGGAATTGTGTCACTCCTGGTTGTTAGAGATATATATTCCGTCTATTAAATGGTCTATATAGTGCTGAGTATTGCCACCTGACAGGTGAAAAGATTCCTATGACACTAAATACCATGTTAAAGGTGAAGGGTATAGTTTAGAGCAGTCAAGACGCTGTAAGCAGATTTGCTGACTGAAAATTAATTACCAAAGTGTTTTACAACATGCACCATAATATGTCTGGATCAATCCATTTAGTGTTTATGCAAGTTGTTCTAAACTAAAAAGTGGTCATCACACTGGACTCTGCCAAATAGTGAAAGGCAATTAGCACCTATTTGTCACCTGAAATTGCTGAAATTTATTTGAATACATGCATGTTATTGCAGGGTTAATTGATGGGTCATTTGTTTATTTTACGGAATGTGAATTCAAACTTAAGCATTTGTGTCAAAACATTGAAGCAGAAGTGCTGCATGTTTTACAAGTAGATCACTTTGTTTGAAATACTGCACTCACTTGTGTTTTCTCGTTTCACTATTTAATGTTCATGTTTGTATCAATGCTTTGTTTGCTTATGTTTATGGGTGTAATACTAATAGTGTCTATTCTCCAATATCCTGTGTTCCCAAGAAAAACACTGTGTAAGTCCCTGTCTATCCACAACTTGTTGTGTACTGCTCATTAGTCTGCACATGGAGCAGTAACAGGTCCTCCCCTCACAGATAAACAACTAAGTTGATAAGAAATGTCACCACTGGAGGAGCCAGAAAAGATGGTTGTCTGTTGGTGGTCTTGACTTGGACAGTATGGCAACAGTAAACACCCTTTTCCTTCCAACATGTTATCATGATAACTGCTAGGCCTTGTCAGATTAAAAAAAAACAAGGCTGGCTATGTTAACATTGGCATGGTGCCCATTGCTGTAGCTTGGGTGTAGAGGAGAATTTTAACTTGTTGGACTAGTGAGTTTTCTCTTGCCATCGGCATCATACCGAAATACACTAGGATGACCTGTTAAATCCATTCTAAAGGCCTTTTCCTTTATGTATGGGAGTGTGTGATCTCACTTGTGACCATAAACCCTCCATTCCAAACATAGTGGGCCAAAACAGATGCACCCAGCTAACTTTGTTTGGTAAGGTCATCAAGGTTGTATGTCCAAACATGTCCGGACTGTGCTATGGAAAGTGTGTAGTGCTAGATAAGGGCCAGGATGACCATATATGACCATGGCTACTGAGACGTCTTGGTGGAACTTAAGAAATACAGGAACAACTGTCTGTCCGAGAGGGACAGCAGTGGACAGACTGTTAGTTTATAAAAACTACAGGCAAGTGTCAGGACTCAGGAGGGTTGCCATGTTGGCCTTACTGACAGGAAATTTGAGCTACACAAGTATGGTCATGTCAACATGGCAAATGTAAAGGAGTATTAACCTCAGCCACCAGGTGTTAGTGGCCTCCATAGTTCCTCGATGGAAGATGCAAGAACTTGTCTATGTATGGGGAAAGAGCCAGGTAACATGACGAAAAAATGCATGGAAAGAAAGTTTTATAGATCTTGCACATACCTGGAACGCCATACACGTCTTTTTAAGAAGGTAAGTAAACCTATTTAATTAAGATCAGGCCCTGTTTACTGCTGAAGACCTGATCCCACAGCTGTGCAGTGTCTTCAAGACATCCTTTACTCCTGGGAAGATAAGGAAGACAGGAAAGTCCTATTTAGGTCACAAATCACACTCCTTCAAGGACTCTCCTCTCTTACTGTACATCTATAAATATTTCCTGCACTGCAGATTTATGTGGTACATTTAAACAGAGGTCCTCAGGTGAGCAGGTGCATCAGTTAGACCGTCCACATGATTTTGAAGCAGCCAAATAACGTGTGACAAGGGAAATTGTTGCAATTCTTCAAGTCTACGGAGTACAGACAATTAAGACCACAGGCATCTTTAAGAATGCTGGACAAATTAAGACGCTGGGCAAATATGCCTTATTTGGTGATCTGACTTCTTCCTTCCTTGCTGTAGCCTCTGATGCCAAGGACACCTGTCAGCATGACTGACAGTGCAGATGTCTTCATGAAACTCTCTCTTAGTCCCAGGAAGTCTTGAGATAAACTTAGGTCTGTAAAACATCAAGGGGGAGTCAGGGGATCTATAACCTAATGACAGATGTGGGTAAGAAATTTAACTGAATTGAAGAAAGACTTGAAAAGGAAGGGGTATAAATGTGCTATAGCCTAGGGTTATTATGTGTGTTCACAAAATTGTTAGAATTGGCTTGTTTGGATCCAATGTATGTTAAAATGATATGAAATTGTTGAAAGTATGCTGAAATCATGTTAGTGGTATATACTCCTACTTTCAGTAAACTTTTGATGCATCTTGCATGTATGGTAGTGAAGCCACATCCACTCCCCTTTTATAGTATAAGTGTATCATCCCCAGTGGTCATGTGACCAGAAGTGCCTTATTTGGTGAGGCCCCATTTTAACCCCCTTGGGACTAATGTGAGTATAGGGGATAAACCACTGCATGAGGAAGGAGGGTTTCAGGCTTGAGGTACTAAGTACTCTATGGACCTTTTTTAAGGACTGAAGAATTACACCACAGTACCTTTGAGCACATGATATTTTCTAAATTCCTGGAAAAGCAACAGTGCTGCTTTTGAGCCAAAAAATGACACTGGCAGATGTCTGATACCAATATCCAAAATGTGATCTGGCTATACACTTCCATCTCCTTGATAAGATGGGCAAGGACATGGATCATGACATTGCTCACATTCCGACCAGGAATTACTGAGAGTCTTAGCAGGAATGTGGTCTCCCTTGACTTGTTAGTAATTAGCCACTAGTGAGAAGTTATGCCTCCTTGGAGGCTGGGGAACACTAGGGAGCACCAAGATGCCATGGTCCATACATCAGGACTGTTGATACAGTTGACCCAGCCCAGAGTCTTATAAGGACTTGCTTTGAAGGAAGGAATCAAAGGAGGCCCAGGCTGTAAGGAAGGGTCTTGCTGAGTGGTCACAGTTGTTTTTGCAGTTGACCCATGTGTGACTTACCAGTTTTAGTGAGCTCATGAAGCTGTCAGACTCACCATCTGTTCAAGTCTTACTCAGAAGAGTTGGGAACACACTGACCCGCTTCTTATACAGGGTTGACAGGCCCTTAACCTCATTTCTGCAGCGTGGATAAAAAGTGGCTCAGAAAGTGGAGTAATCGTTTTGTCCTGATGGTCAGCTTCTGTCATGATTGCAAATTTTATGTAAGAGCTTGAGACATTTGCAAGTCCAATGGTTGCTGTGTATTACAAAAGCCTTCAAGAAAGCTACTCTTAATGACGTGAAGACGTCGAAATAAGTCTTTTTCCATGATCTAGTAACTTTGGTAGTTGCCAAACTTTCTTGTGGTGGCTACAGCTTGTGTCACTGCATACAGTTTTAAAAAGTCTTCAAGGCGAGTCCATACATCTTGTAATGTGAACAACTCTCTTTTGAAGTATCAGCTACAACTACTATCAAAAAGGTATATTCCTTTGCCTGAGTGTGCCTAAAACACAGCCTAACTGCTATTGATAAAAGGTTCTTCAATTCAAAGTAAAGACAGTGTGTGTGGGGTCCACTGCTTCCCTGAACACCTGAGGATTACCTCTGACTCCTCCTCTCCTGTCTTGTCTCTTCTCCTGGGACTGTCACTATAGATAAGTACTAATTAATGACAATAAAGACCCCATACTGGTCGGTCCATTTGCTGCTGGATACCTTTAGGAAGGTGGTCTCAAATCTGATACTGCTAACACCTATATTGAAAAGGAACTCATTAATAGGTTTGAAAGAGAAGTGCATGGGAAACATTTTCCCGAGATAATGCTGTTCACTAGAAGATTGGCTATCTTTTGTCTATTGGCAACGCAATAAGTTTGAAGGGGCTCTGTATGAAAAAAAGGAGCATATTGTTACTTGGATTCCTAGGTTACATTGGAGTGTATTACAGTAATTCTGATTCTGCTAAGTTATAGGGAAGAGACTAAATTGAAAACCTAAGCAGCAAACCATTAGACTTGGCCAAAGTTTCTGTCCTTAGTGAGGGATGCCTTTACATTGAGCAGCAATTCTTTTGTACTTTATCATAGTAATCCATTTCCCACTGACCTCTATGAATATGATACCAAGGTGGGTGCATAGATTAATCCTCATCCAGAAGCTGGATGGTAGAATGTTAATGCTTGATATGGAAGTTCAAGGGTAGGATATACAAACACAGAAATGGGGAAAAATGAAGGTAGGCATATCTTCTAGGAAAACTTAATCGGGATGACAACCTTGTCCATAGACTGTCAGTGAAAATATAGGTTATTTTGTAGATGAGGCAGGGATGACTAGCTGGATGACAGGCTGTGATCCCTTTGCTTTGGCAGCTGTCTGGTGCTGATCCCCTGCTGGGCCCTCTCATCCCTCTATTCACTGTCAATCCCTCATTCTCCTGCCTGCCAGGATGAGTGCTTATGATAATGCAGCATCTGCCAGACCCTGCTTCAGAATCATGGGGGTAGGACAGCCCCACCTTTGGGTAGATCATATCACCATTGTTGTGAAAATCTCAGGGTTTGGCCAGGGCTTTTAGGAATGATTGCTGGCAGGAATCGCCTGTGTTCCTGACACTGCGGCCATCTGTCAATCTTGTCTGTTACAGTCAGCAAAACTGCCTTGGATGCACTTCTTTTCAACACTGATTGATAGGCATGTCTTTTGACAACTGGACAGAAGTAATTTTTTAGATATTGTTTTCTTGGCGCAAAGTCTGTTAAGTCGTAAGATAGACATTTCTCTCAGGTAAGCTAAGGTGAACATCCTTCAGGTCAAGTGATTAACCAGGAATGGCCATGCAATTCTATTTCATAGTACTGGAAGATCTGTTTCTTTCTCATGAAAATCTGGTGGCAAAAAGACTATTACAGACTGTTGTATCTGTAATAGTTTAATCCTTACTGTTTATCCCTTAATCTGTCCTTTTCTAACAGAAGAGCATAGATAAGGAGCAAACTTGAGTAACCAGTTCTTAACGATTCCTTGGTGGGTCTTCAGTTAATTGCCAGGTTTTACAAGGAAATCTATGAAAGCACAAATTTGATTGATAATTATATGCCTGATGTACTTTTCATTTTCTTGGTTAATTAATGACTTCCAGTGTTCCTGGGCTACAGGGAATGTTGGGGGTGTTAAATAATGGAAGTATTGGAAGGGTGACTGTCATGCATCATGCACTCGGACATTCTGACTGCTTGTATTCAAATCAGCCAATATTTGGTTGCTCTTTGTACCTGATTGTATGACTTCATATTGTATTATTTTGGATGCAATGATCCAAAGGCAATTATGGTGACTTTAATTACAATTATGTAAATCTTCCCTATGTATATATATGTCACTAAAATGATGTATCATTAAAATGATATGATTTTCCAGTACATTTTCTTTCTTATTATTGAAACCTATCTCAGTAGTTAGTGTTAGGCCACTGTAACTAGTTAGGCAAAGCTTCTCCTACCCTTAAGTATTACAGAAAGTTAGGTCAGTTAGAAGATGTCAAAGTCTTTTCCTCTGTCTGCTGTTATCATGTCTGTGGCAGTGACCAGTTTTGGATCAGGGCATACCTTCTGGGGGTGTGTGTGGCAGACAGAGATTTGATATACCATTTGCTTATTACTAGCAGACACAAAACACCATATAGACAGAGAACATTAAGGCTGTAGACTCTCTGATTGATGAGAACACCCAACAGTGTTGACTTTGGGTCCTGCCTCTTGTCTTGAACCCCTCCACTAGAGCCTGCTAGTTTTCAGCCAAATTGATGGTGATAAGGCCAACCTTTCACCCGAATGTTAGGAGGGATTTCAAAAGATCTCTTTCTGTAGTCAAACCTCCTATCCAAGTCTGTCTGCTTTTGTTCTGTCATTTCTTAAGGTCTCTAGAAATACCTGACTCAACGACAAACACTTTGTCAGGTGGCTGGTGTTTAGGTCCAGCCATGCCCACCCACACACATCAGCCCTGTCCAACCAATCCTGGCAGTCTGTGATGTGTCCCCACCACTACCTTACCTGAGTGATACACTTTGAAGACCAGTCAACACACAAGAGATCACAGAGCAGATATAGCATACAAAAATGTTTCCAACCACAAAATACTCTATCCATGTGTATTTTCAAGTACACGTATGTATACAAGGAAGTGCTCAAAAACAATAATCTTTGGTTATTTTCACCTTTTACATGAAATCAAATCTTTATTTTAGATTTAAGAGATGTGATGAAGTTTTGGATTGTATGTTCCAGTGTTTCATACGTTTGAGATATGGGCTGTCTTTTTGGATGACTCACCGTCTTGGAAGGGAAAGAGTCGTCTCTGTTTTGACTTTCAGAAAGGGAACGTTACTTTAGTGGCGCTAACATGACAAGATGGATGGCTTGTCTGCCTTTGTAGAACAACTTGGCTCCCTCTTATCATCATCACAGCCATAACCTGTCCACTAGAGACCCTGTCTGACATGGTGGGTGCTGCACCAAAACTTTTACTCCTGTCCACCTTGCAAGTTTTGTTGTGGTATTCATCAGGAATGACAAGAGTTCTTGCTTGTGCTGAACAGGTTTGTTTCCAAACAGAGCAGTGTGAAGCACTGTGTCCAATATTAGAGCTTTTCTGCAATCACTGTTTGTTGACGTTACTTCCAGTAAGAACTGAGGGATCCCTTGTCCTGTCAAGTATGGTTTAGGCATCATTGTAAGAAGCTTTCACCCCAATACAAACATCTGTCTGAAGGAGTGGAAGGAGCTAGCTATCTCTGGCTACATCTTATCTGGATGGGCAGGGCTGCTTGTCTGTGTCTACTATGGATGTCAGACACTTCAGCCCTTTTACCAATTGGGCTCATGGTTAATCAGACCAACTGCAACTCTAAGTAACACTCTGGTTAACTTGGTCCAACACCATAGCTCTCTACCCTAACCCTAATCCTAACCCTACCATAACTGGCAGAGTTCTTGGCTCACATGGCTTGTCTGTGTGGCTACTGCACCTTCTGTTTCACCTGCAGGTTACTGGACTGGAATGAAGTGGATGTGAAAAGACTTACCGGTGTTTTGAAAGATATTGACTGATGAAACTTAAAATGTGATACGCATAATGTCATGTCTACAAGACATATCGAGGGTTATGAATTATGACAGTTAATGCAGATGAAATTGGCAATCTATGGCTGATAAGGTCTCGAAAAGGGAAGCAGTTTAGAACATGGAACAGAATGTTTGGGACCTTGAGAAGGATCAGTCAGGGAATTTGGACGTATTCAAGCAGGCAATACCAAATACTTCTCACTGTTATGTAGGCACCCACCATGAAGTTGTCTTTGTTCTATTGTATAAACTATATCCAGCATCTGCCATGACAAGTGCCCAGGGATTGCTTGTCTTTTAAGATCAAGGATAAGACTACCCGAGACTACTCGCAACTGTGTACAGTTTGGACTTGGTAAAAGATATCATAGTTTTCATCAATTGATAGGAACATACAATGTAACTGGCTGAATTGCTTTGACTGCTTATCTGCAAATATGTCAAAAGTGGAGCTGCAAAAGTGGTCTCACTTGAAGTCTTGCAAAAGATATAGGGTATCCCATCATGCCTGCCTGGTCTGCCCTGTCTGAATGCTGTCCCTGTGTATTTTCCCAAGGATTAAACGGAGCCAAGTCCTGTCACCCCCTCTCCCTGGTATAGACAAGGTATACCAATCTAAAAATACTGGTGACAGCAGACTTAAGTCTCTGTCAATACTTAAAGAAGACAAAAGTTTTGGTCTTGCTTTTAAAGAAATGGTTTTGGGGAAGTGCTCAAGGGCCCTGCTTGGCCTCTGGTCAATACGTTAGATATGAAGAGGAAAAGTCCCAGTCTTGCGTTTTAGATAAATATGGATTTGGGCATAGGCTGTACAGGCTCAGTTACCTGCTTCGCCTGATAAGATTAACAGGTGTGTGTGTGCAGCACCCAAGACAGGTGCAGGCTACATGTATGTTTAGACCATTGGCTTTGCACAACTTTAAATGGGACTTATCCTCCCTGTGACAATGGAATTATGTTGAAATATGTCTTACATTTAAGAATTTAAAATGTATTGGTTAAATGTACTGCACAAGTGTTGGAGAGTTTTGAAGTTAATCTGTCTTGAAATCTAAGACTGCTTGTGCAACTGCAGCCAGAGGTACCCATTGTTTTGCTGAGGATTAAAGACTTTCCTGGTCTGCCCTCTGTCTACAGCTCAAAGAGTCATAAGAAAAGGTACAATCATATGTTTGTGGCAGTCAGTTGTATTTCAAAGTATAACCAAATGTCAGGGAAATAGCCAATGTTCTTTCAAAGTAGTTATATTTAGTCAACATACATGTCAATGTGTATATTTTAAGTCTTAACAAATCTGGTTAACCATGCACTATTATTTGATTTTGCTGATTTTGGATTAGCGACACAGGAATCAAATATAAAGCTTCAGGTGGGTAGATGCTCGTAGCATGAAAAAGTCCAATATTCCTTTTTATGATCGTCATAAGCTTTGATGGTATGTTCAAAGCAAGGATTATCAGAGCCATGATATTTTAGCATGATATATTTATGGATTACCAGAGACCTCTTGAATAAATCACTACAACCCAAGACAGCCTGCAATTCTGACATCAGTGTCTTTGGTTTGAGTTTTTGGTCCTTGGCAACCTGCTACAACATCCTCTGTTAGAGAAAAGAAACAGATGAACTGTACAAAGTGAAAAGAAACCTATTCAAGCAAGTGATGACAGAAGTTGTGGGAGATCCCTGGAAAATTGTTCTCTTCCTCATATTGGTCTAGGAAGGTACCATTATATGTTCATTTTTTTCCGGAAAGGATGTAGGTTGTTGTTGAGGTCAAAAGTGTCTGTTCATCAATTGTCATATAAAGACTGTCTTCCTTTGTGTGGGTTGACCTATGGTCGGGGTCAACCGCCAGCACTTTTCTCTTTGCAAAAGTGTCAATAAGTTATCCATCATGAAGAGAATGCGTTTTCTCTGCAGGAAGAACCTTGTTTATCATCTGATGTTAACCTGTCAGTGTGGTTTGTGCAGGTCAGCCTTTTGACCCATAACCCTATGTTTCTTTTGAGTATAGTCCACTTAAAAGGAGATAAATTTCATGGGAGAAAAGTTTCCACCTTAAAAGTGATCTGTTAAGTTCTTCAAGTGGCGTGTCCTCCTACTCTTCATCCATGTGGTCTCTACCCATAGTCCTCTTGTCTCTTACAATTTTCTTAAGATAACTGACAGTCAAATTTCTTCTATTGAAATGAGTAATATTGTTGACAACACAGATAAACTTACGTTTTAACTTTCTCATCTGCAACCTGTGATTTCCAAAACAACTTTCTAGATTGCAGATTGAAGGAACTTTGAAAAATTCCAGGCAGTGGTCATCTTAAAAATCGAAAGCAATTACCGAAACTGTAGGTCAGGAACAAGGCTTTAGGTCTTTCCAGAAACTTTTTATTAATTACAAGTAAAACGTCCATGAAATATACCGCAGGAAACTAGAAAAAAAGGTATTTCAAGCCCCGTGTGTGCATTTTTCATCAATTAGTTAGAGGATACTAGTACTAGCTATAGATGTGCGATACAAGAAGTTGACTCTGTGATACCACACAGTCTTTCTTACTCCCCAATCCAATTAGTTTGGATTAGAGCTGCGTGGGAAGACAAACAGAATATGATCAGGCTCAGGAGTTCTGCTGACTGCAGGATGGTGTTATGGCTGTCATTTTAATCCTTTTGTCTTACAGCCAGCCAGAAAATGTTTTCCTTCTCAGCCTTCCTGTGTTTTTCCTACATATGCATACATGTGCCACCCAGTAGGAGTAAGCCATGACCAGTTGAAAGAGGAGGAATCTTGAACATCCCAGAAATGCCATGCATCTATGATCTAGAGGTCTTTATGGAAGATGATACTTAAAATATCTGAAAATGGTCCAAAAGTTAATTTTAGAAAACTGCTTTTAATAGAATTATAGAAATGGTGAAGTTGTAGCACAGCTGCTCTACCAACAAGTTGAAGTATGGATGCTCACCTTCATCACTCTGTAGTGTTATTAAAAAAAAACACCCTTAATTATGCATAGTTATCAAATTTCTATTGCCTTAGACCACTTGTAAGAAGAGGGAAGTTCTCTTGTTTCTTAGCATGCTGTTACGAGTGATGCTTTACTGTGTCTTTGAACTTGATTTGAGGCCACTCTGTGTCATTGCAATACACTTGTACTGAAGTGCTGTGTTGTTTGTCCATGAAAGGTAATTACACAGCCCTTTTTGTCTGCCTCATTAACAAGTGCTGATGAGGTGATTTGCCTCCTGCTGGCTGGGGATGTTCTTTCCAGTAATGAGAGGTATGCAAACAGTGGTTGCCTATTACAGCCAAAATGTCAACTGAATGTTTAGAGTAGATCTTGTTCTCCTTCAGTTGTTGCATTACGTATAGAATACCGTTTCAACATCAAAGTTTGGGTATTACCAAATAGGACAGAAAGTGTTTCTGTTGATGGAAAGGAAATAGCTAATAATGAGTTGAAACTTGAAAGTGTACAAGTGTTGTTGACTGAAATATCCCTCTCTGCTTTCAGTGTTAAATGCTTATGAAGTGGGCTGAGTCTATCTGGTGAAAGGTGACATCTAAGACATTTGAAAATAATTTTCTTTTTCAAAGCGACTACCTTCTCCTACTTTACTCCTAGATAGAAAGGTCATATCTGTTATTATATAAGTCAAAACTGACAAGAAGACCACTCAGAGGACTGATTTAATCTTTTCTATGTGGACAGGTGGTCACTATAGACAGGAGTCTTAATGCTTGAGGCAATGTGATAAGTTATGTAAAGGATCACCAAAACTGGTCACATTGGCCAGGTGGTCACTTATAGAGTTCACTTCTTCAGTTATATTCAATAGAGTCCTGCTTGATCTCCCTCACCCTGGAAGGGTGTCTGCCATGTCAGGTGTCATGGCTGCTGGTCATGTGACCTGGCCTTCTGGTCAGACTGGTCCTGACCTTTGGGTCGAGGTCACTGCCATGGTGATGACCACTGTCAATGAAGATATTGCATGTGCCACTGGCTCTGAATCGATTCCTCCACGGTAGTACACACAATACTACTCGTAACTCTCACAGAAATGTTTGACCCTCTGTCCTCCTCGTTACTGTACCATCACAACCAACATGTTTCTGATTCTCTCCTGCTTTCTTTGAAATAGGTTGAGTCAATGTTTGGCAACCTGTCTGAATGAGAAATGTTGCTATACTGGGAACAAGGCAACATTTAGCTGTATTCTACATTTGGATATAGGATACAGCAGTTGCAGCCTGTACAGAGAAAAGTCTAAGAAAATGTTTGCTTTGGAAGCAGGCTGCTGACACCTTATGTCTGTCCTGGTCTCATGATGTGGAACTGTGCTTGTGTAGTCATGGGAAGGTTGGGAGCTGCACCTGAGCAAAGTGAAGACTGTCAGGGGTCGCCGACCTCCAACCAAACTTAAACAAGTTGAGAAGCATGAAAAGGAGGGAGAGTTGGAGGGAGACGTTCCCATGGGAGAGAAATAAGTTTTCGGTTTGGGAAAAGTTTAGACTTTGTCTCACATCAGTCATCCTGTAACCAACCATGAACATATTGTCTATCTATAGACTTTACTGAAACTTTTTGGGTCATCAATTCTTTCTCCAAATTTACTTTAGATCTTTCAAAAGTTTGTGAAAAAGTTTGATATCATTGGATTTTTAAAAAAAAGTTACTGGTATAAGGTGCTTTGTAATACATGTTTGTAGTCTGTAGCTGTGTTTGAGGGGCTCATGTATAAAAATCACATTTCCTAGTTTCCAGCATTTGCATTGCAACATCATTCATCGCTGTGTCAAAAAGTCAAGGTTGTTTGGTCCATGTTTTGTCCAAAATTAAAGCATGCAGCACAATTGAAATGCCCGGCACTGTAATTGCCAGGGATTATCTCGCAGACGATATTGTTCACCCAATTGGGAAATCTGTGGGAAGAAAATTAGCGGCAGAGGAAGATGGGAGACATGGAGCAAGACAGGTCATCACTTCTGCGTCCCCTCACGGATCGTAGGGGTAGATGGAGTCCTGTGGAGGGAAGAAATTTGGAAAGAATGAAAGTTTTTTTGTCTCCCAAATTCTGTGGTTCGTCGAAAGCAGATGGTTATAAAAGATGTAGGCTGTCCTTTCTTAAGAAGTCTGGGAACACGACCATGTGATGCTCGGGCAAGTGACCCTGTCGAGACCCGACAAACGCCCCACAGACGGCGGCGACATTTCCAGGAACTAAAGATAAACTCGGGTGAAAAGACGCGGCCCAAACTTGGACAATGGCCGGGGCAGGACTGAAAGGAGCAGAGGGGAACTTGAACAATTGGGTGCAAGCATGGCTGAGACATGCTTTCTGTCTCCTCATACCTCTATTGTAGGAGAGGGAGAAGCGGGCAGGGCACATGCTGGGTCTATTATGAAGTAGGATTTCCATTTGAATCAAGTGACAATTGACCACACTGCACACATGTTCCTTAGGCTCTGGGTCCTCCACCTGAAGGAGAATTACATGTCAGCTAGGGAACATCTCAGGTCCAGCCTGTCATACTATATACTGTTCAGCCTGATTTTTCTTAGACGTCCATTATGTCCATCTAGATTCAATGTCCCTTCCATGCCTATTTTCTCTGCTGTAGATATACTTCTGTCTTTTCAAATAGCCATATAATGTGTGAAAGGTATGTTGGACTGGAGAATGTACGATACATAAATCAGAAGTTGTTGGCCTGA
Organism: Branchiostoma floridae; assembly: GCF_000003815.2. NCBI lineage: Eukaryota > Metazoa > Chordata > Leptocardii > Amphioxiformes > Branchiostomatidae > Branchiostoma > Branchiostoma floridae. The sequence continues at coordinate 24,149,846 of NC_049980.1, read as the reverse complement.
CAGGGCTGAAACCAGCAGTTCTTGTCAAACCCTTAAAAACTGAACCTACAGGAAAATTAAAGAAATGCTCCAATGAAAAGTCTGCATATACACTGGTTTCATTTGATGGGTGTATGAGGTAATATAGTCCATAGTTTAGGCTGTTGAGAAAACAGAAGTTTTGAAAGTGTCCCTGTTGTCCCTTACGGAAATTTCCTTTCTTCTTGAGAGATTCTTTGAAACAGGACCTGATGTCATGGTATAGTTAGGTGTAAGCTACAAAGGACACCAAGCCTCCATTCAGTCTCCTGCGAACACATGTTCCACTCCCAGACTTCATTCGTGGGAACCAAATTTTCTTTGGGTCATTTAGAGTGACCAGAACTCTCCTCACCTTTACTCTCCACTGACTTCAAGTTGCTTCTTACCTGTATGGATCATCATAAGAGTAGAAATTAACTTGTTTTTTTTATTGTAACACTTGAAGTCAAGTGCAGTGTATTTGTAAAAGATCAAAAGACAACATCAAAGCTGTGCAGATTTAGAAGAGCCATTAATTTGTTGGCCTAGTACCCAGTTTATTGCCTGAGAGGTTTTGAATGCAATAAAGTTTGTCATAAAGGACATTACCGTGTCAGTAGATTCTCTGTAAAACTTTTATTACTTGGTATTCTAACACATCATAATTATAAGAACTCGAAATGGTTTGAAGATCTCAAGTTAAGTGTACCTGTATTTTCGACTTAAGTTGCTTGAAATTGTAGACTACTGCGCAAATTGGTGGCTGCTGTAAGATTGTTACAAAAGTTGCGTTCAGTTGGTTCTGAAACTTCATCCCGCAGCAGCTGGACTCTACGTAGTGATGTTGATACGCCCCTCGACCACATTGTTCCTACAGAAAAGTTCCTCGTCACATACACACAATAGCAAGTTGCAGAACGTAACCTCGAACAATTTTTCTTCAGCGGGGTCCAGTTCATGACAGTCTCAACAAAAGGGGTGTGTCTAGCTACTAATAAGTATCCGCAATTACTTTTCCTTTTTTCGTTTAGAAATGTTGTAGTTCACACTCTTAAACGGGAGGGAAAGCATGCTGGATTCGTCAAGATGTTAGAATCCTTGACATTGGGCAGTCTTCCCAGCCAACAATGCAGTCTTAAACATGATTTGGCACACTTAAGTGATTGGAAAGAATGGGCGTGTGTGCATGCATTGCACCCTGCTAGGGACAACAGCTGAACTCCCTCCGAGATCCCTTCCCAAGCTTGAATTGTTCTGCAGAAAGAGTTCAGTGGCGAGAGGGGACAATGGTGTTGCACACGCTCATTACACTTTCATGTGGGAAAGTCTGGGCAACAACGCGACCCAGCTGACCTTTCCGTCTCCGCTTTGAATGGCCGCGAGTCTAATTCTGCTCGGAGTGTGGCCGCCACGCGCTGCGCTGTTCCACCTAATGAGCATGCTCCCTTGCGAGGCAACTTATTCCAAGATAGTCAGAAAATGAAAGTGCAGATTTAGAATAGACTTAGTAAAACCTTTGATTAACGCTAACTCGCTGCATTTAAGGAGTGTTCTTTAAACTTGTGAAACATTTTCTGTAGTCCTACAAATGCAAATGTTAATTGTGATCCTGACCAAAGTGACCCCTAGCTGCTGTGTTCATCTACGGGGTGAGCGCTATTATCCTGTTAGCTCGCTTGAGTGGTCATGAAAAGGGAAAAAAGATAATGACGGCAGTTGAACATTGCTGGTAGTCCAGATGAATAGGCTGAATACACTGTGGTTAAGATGGCCTCGGGCTGTGCGAGTGAGCCAGCTGGTGTCAGAGATAGCAGGGAAGCATACCTGTTGGGGAGGGGGGGTGCTGACACAAACTTTGGTAGTTTCAGTGCTCCAATGCTCATATATACATATATGTTAACTTTATCTATGCTAGCTCTGCTTATCAAATGGCCAGAAGTGGGTGCTTCAAGATGAAAGTTAGATCTGTTAGACATCCAAAGACATGTCAAGTATAAAGTATAGTTCACTATACCGTATATTTCACATCTCAGTGTGTCATAGGTGACATAGCGCAAGAACCAACTTTATTGCTATGATTTGTTGCACCAGTATTGTCCTGATAAAGTCTACTGCTGAGACGACTTGCTTTATGTTTGCGGAGAAAGTTACTTTGGGTGGTTTTGCTGTCATTGCTCAAGGATTAAAGGAACTTTGAAGATAATCTTAAAGCTCCTTAAGAGTCTTATGATCATCCTCATAAATGAGTAGAAATGAGTAAACAAGGGACGCTTTTTTAAAAAGCCTTGCAGCAGTGATACTTAATAATGGAATCATTAGCTGCTGTTGTATGAATGTTTTTAGGTGTACATGAAGTGTAAATGTTAATCATCACTATTTTTTCCCTTCAGGACACCCCCACCGGATGTGATATGGACAGTCCCCGGTTGCCTCCATCCCCCCAGGCAAGGTGGCTCACTCCCAGCTGCTGTGGTGGTGATTAGCTGGGCAGGGGGCGGGGCAGGTAAATCCAAGGTTTATCTGCGTTTTAAAATCCACTTTTGTCATGGATTTAGTTCTTGTGTTTGAGTTTGAGTTCTCACAGTTCTAGAAATTGTAAAATTTACACTTGAATTTTAAGGAAAGGTAACCCACCTCTTGAATTCTTATAACTACAGGCTGATAATAAAGGTCTTAAGTATTCTCTCATCCTCTTCAAGTTGACATATGTAATATATTTCCTAAACTTGGTATGTTTTGTCTTTTCTATATATATAAAAAAAAAACTAACCAGAGATCACACTACTTCAACTCATTGTGATGACCCATTAGATTGGCAATAACTGATGCTATGATAGGCTGGTAGAAAGAGCAGTTCCCTATGTACTTTCAGTTAGATTGTAATTTTGGCACATAAACTACACCTATAGCTATGAATGTGAAAGGAATAATTGTATAAATTTGTTTCAGAACACTTGTCAATGCACAATACAGTCAGGCATACATATATTGATAGTGGTAATGTTGACTTTGATTTATCATAAGGTGTGGCCTTGAAAGAATGATGTATATGATGGCAAAGGTCTTGACTTGACAGGAAACAACAATCACTGGCAGGCCAGGTGAAAGAACTCCTTTTCAACAATGTTTATTGCTCATCGCACCGTTACAGCTTCATAGTTAGACAAGGAAACTCTCACCTGCGGACTGTTCAAGGCCATCATTTATAAAAGAAGAGCACAGCACAGTGCTAAATCACAGAATAACGGGCTAACCTTGCTGCAGGCACACCTAGATTAGATCCCACCGGCTACGTATTATTTGTGACTATCATCTTGTCCCATGACAGGTGTTGTCACTGACAACATGCTACCTGAGGGGAAACAACACCTCTCCATACTGGTTATTATCAACATTAATCAACTTTTTTTCAAGGGTAACTTAAACTAAGACAGATACGCCAATAAGGAATCTAGACAGCAACCTGGAGATGACCAGGTGATTTCTTAAAAACTGTCAGTTACAAAGTTAGCTTTAGTCAGACTTTGGTGGACATGGCTCCCAGCTCACACCTCTCTGTACTGGTTATTATCAACATTAATCAACGTTTTTTCAAGGGTAACATTAAACCAAGACAGATACACCAATAAGGAATCTAGACAGCAACCTTGGGATGTGCAGGTGATTTGTTAAAAACTGTCAGTTAGCTTTAGTCCGACTTTGGTTTGACATGGCTCCCAGCGTGCCATTAAGAGTACTGAGGTAATTTTCACTTAGTCGTAAAATTGGATGCTGACCCAAATGAATGCCAAGGAGAATGCTCCAAGGCTGAAAAGTAGCAGATAATGTTTTGATTGTCAGTTTTAGATGGGAGATACCAGGTTTGATCATCAATTTGCATTAGCTCATCATTGAAATGGGATCCCCAATGCCTTGGAAGTGAAAGATCTCATGTAATACCAACCAGTGTCTGTTTGACCACTGCTTTGATACAAGCGAAGGGTATAGCTAAGAGGTCAAAGAAGTCACTCTTGAAGATTGAGTTACTTCATCTAAATGATCTTAGCAATTTTTCATGTCTTTTGAAATGCTGTTGATGAGACATGGTCGCTTCTTGCAAAGTCTATGAATATAAATGTTGAGGCCTTTTCCAAGGAAATTCTGGAGACCGTCATGGAATGGAGCGAACTCTGGGATGTAGTACAAAGAAGATTTCTGCTGACAGTTTTTTTTTATTTTCACTCTTCCATGTAGGCTGTTTTGCAACATTGTAGATACAAGTCTTTAAAGATTCTGGTGACCCAGAGGTCTCCAAGTGAAAGAAAAAACACTGTTTTTGCCCTGTCTATGACATAGTGAAGTCTAACAACCTTGTCTTGAAGTGCCCTCATTCCCTAAATGACATGCTTTCTTGGCTGTTCTGTAAAAGGTCTTAATCATTCCATTACCAAAATGTAAATATTAAACCATACCCACATACCCAACAAACATGTCAAAAACCACACGCTACCAGGTGCCTTGAGTATTGGGTGTGGCAGTGGCAGTGCCTTTGCACATGACCACCATTATTCATATAGTCTCATGAAAAATTTATCAGAAGACCCAGTTGCCTATTTTTGTGATAATACAATGTTAAAGGCAACTTTATTTTAGATATCACCAGTTGAATATTTTTGTGATGATAATACAACATTAAAGGCAACTATATCTTAAACATCAATGTTATCATTGGGTGGGTCAGTTGGTCAGTGTCACTTTCACATTACTGACAAACTGCTGAAGCTGAATCTAGGGCATCCCTGTTGTGATGTCAGGATCCAGCCTACTGCATTAGGACAGCCTGCAGACAGGGTTTATTGCGGAGGCAGACAGTTGGCTGATGATGTGGGCACGGTCCATCACGTTATTGATTTCCTTGCTCCAATAAACATGCACTCACAGTCCTGCAGAAATCAACAAGATAAAACACTGCATTTCCTCCCGGCAAGTCTTTTTGTCCCTTTGATAATTATATTGACCCACATCTTTCCTTTCACTGTAGCTGAAAGAGCACAGAAAAAATCAGATTGATCATGATTAGGAAAAGGACTTACATTTCTGTGAAAGAGGATTATCCAAAGGCCTTTGGTTGTCCAAAGCGGCAAAGATAAGTCCAAATGGTAAGCTCCCAATATGATACGTGAATACCTCTCTACTGTTATCTTGTTTTGTATAGATCTAAAGTGAGGAACATATATCAATCTTGTACTTGAGTCATCATAGTCCATAACTTAAGTGCTGACACATCATGTACAACCAACAAATAATCATCTAAATTATGCTTCACCTCCAAGTCTAGTAGTCTTCCAAATAATTCTTTACCATATATATATATATTGGTCTGTCATCTGATGGTCATAGCACTTGATAAATATAGCGAATGATATTTTCCAAATTATCATTCATTTTATTAACAGCCTGCCCAGCTTTAACTTCAAAGCATACAAAGTCTCCCTACATATAAAAGTCAGCTGTCCAATCATAGCATAATTGGTGAAAGTACTCTGTCCTTAGTAATTCATGTCACTTTATGGGCACAAATTATAGTTTGGGCCTGCATACATATGTATTTCACTATCTACCTGTTCCAGTCGGCCACACAAATACAGAGCAAGATAATCACAACTATAAATACAATGTGCTCGCGTCAACACCCATAAATGCTGCATTTTAGGGACTTATTTCCTCGGTGCTCTAATGATAATGCATTATGTGGAAAGTGCAGGACGGCAGTCTAAAATGCAGGCATGCATCTTTTATTCATACTTTCTAGTTGATATTCATATGCAGCGCTGCTTGATGCACCCTGTACTTGAAGTGCGAGAAAATGTATAACGTTTTGGTGCAATGATCAAGTAGCTTGATATTTGCATGGATATCTAAGAATGAAAGCGGTGCAAAATTAAACCTGAATAGTACGTCACTCATAATCATATGACGAAATAGGTCTTCTCATAGATATATTTTGTTAATTTGTAGCACCGATAAATCAACAATCATATTCAAATTTGCAAATGGAATGACAAATATGTTGGTTTTGTAGGGAAAAGATATATTGCAGAAATTACCAGGTCCAATTTCAGGTTTAGTGCCACACCCTTTAATGTATTCAGCTACAATTCCCATCCCCCCATGGGCATGGTCAGAATCCTATTCCAGCACATTCCTTGGAAGTGAGATCATGTTTTCCACCCATACATCTCTGTCTGACATATTCTCCCCAAGCAATCAATTATTGAAGTAATTGGTATTCATCATATTTTTCCGAATGGCTGTACAGTGGAATTCCCATCATAAAATTCCATACAAATGATGTCATGTTTTTGTCCAGTTTTTCTCCCATCCATCTCTGTCAGTTTCCGTCTTCAAAAGTCATAATTTCCGCACCATCATGGTCATCATCATGCATTAGGGCTGGTTTCAAAAGCTCTGGGACCTTCCAAATGTCTGTTTTTTAAGGTGTTGTCACGTTTTTTATCATTTAACGACAATCTTTTATTTTTGACTTTAATATCAATTTCTAGTACAAATCCTAACGACTAAGGATTAGAAACTAATTACAACTTTAATGCTCAACAAAAAGATATTTTTGACAATACGAAACATGTTCGGTCTCTTGGTGGAAATCATCTTTCAGCGTCTACATTACTCTTGACCAGTAACATGACAGTACAACATTCTGTAATGCTCAAATCACTAGGTCGAACTTATCTCAAATGAGTGTTTCAAATATGAAGATATGTATTTCGCATCAAATATATACAATATTCAAAGGTAGATCTTTGTTGCTACAACGCCTGTTATCTTCCAAAAGTACACACATCTAGTATAATCCTATTACGGCATTAATATTGATTAGAGTGTCCCTCATCTCAAAGCTTTCAGCAAATGTTGATAGCACCCTGAACTGTCATGTTGTATTTGTTATGCACACAGAGGCTCAGGGGCTGTAACAAGCCCTGTAGATCAGTAGTCCTGCATGCCTCCAGCATGAGATCAGAATTATTGGGCTACTGTAAAACCACAAATACGCAGGGGTACAAATTAATAAGCTCTGCGAACTACATCAATCCCACCACAGTCAAAGCCTTATGGTAGTGCAGTATTTCATCATGTGCACATCTTGGACTTCAGGTAGACTTTGATAAAGCCTAGCTGGTCTAGCTGTTGTAGTTTTGGCAATATGCCTGCAGTGCTAAATATGATTCCCAACAGTCTTTTTGCTTCAATGATTTCATAAATATTTGCTCCTGTCAAGATTTCCCCTGTGGAATATAAAGTGTTGTTCAACCTTTTTCCTTTTTGTAAGCTTGGTGAACAGATTTCATTTCTCGTCGCCATAAAATATGTCATATTTACTAACAGTGTATGTATCCATGTGCACATGAATTTTGCTCAATGTCAATGTTTCAAAAATCATTTACTATAACATGTAAGTCATATGAACAAAACACAAAGCTGTAGATATAAATCAAGCTCTATCATCAGCCTGCAATTTCCTTTTTCACTACACAATAACTATGCAAATTGTAATGGGGACACCAATTGAGCTGTGGAGAAATATGAAGAGTTAGGGTGTCACAGACATTAGGTCAGAATTTCTAATATACCACTTATGGTACCAGAGGCTTCTGTTTAGGTGACGAACATCATTGACAACACTCATGAATCAATCCTTAAATTAAATTGAAAAAGAAAAATTACTATTTTAATGATGAATTACTTTTTTTACTTTATATCTGAACCCTTGTAGCCCATTGACAACATCATGATCCCTGCTTGAAATTACTTTGGAAGTATCTAGTTTCAAAATCACACAGATTAGATTTGTAAGCTATGCATATGAAATTTTTGGTACTTAAGTTTGAAGGGATTATATACAATTCTGTGTCTCATTTTAGGGGGATGTAATTTTGATGGTCATATTGTGAGAAGTGTGTAGAGAAAATTTACCAGACTTTTGCAAAAGAAATGGTGACTTGAAATTGGTCCTAATTGAATAGCGGTTTGCAAGGCATGGTCAATGATTGCTTACTCAATTACCTGAAGTAAAATTATCTGTTTTTCCTCCCATTATTGGAATAACAAATGTCGTATTAAATGCGTCCTGTCCATAATGGAGGATGCGGTTAATGATATGTCACTGAAGGGCACGAAATGGTGTGTGACTGTAGGGTACCATCACTGCCCATGGGGGGACATTCGCTGTCCCCCAATTTCAGCACAGGTGTAATAAAGGCACAGTTATATCTTTTATTGCATTTTTGCGTGTGCTGAGTTTTCCCCGAGGTGCGATGGATATCATGTCCTGATGTCACTGTTTAACATCATTTTGTAAGTCATGAGTTTGAATAGTCGATTAGCGAAGTCATGTTCTATTCTGGGCTTTATGACTTCAGGAGGCCCCTCTTAATGGATGACTGTCCCTGACCACAGTAGAAAATAGCCAGCTTAGTTAGAATAGCTCGTCACTTCTGCGTCAGTCTATGGTTCTTGATCCTTAGTTGCAAGTTTATAAAGATAAGTGCTTATCATCAGTCTGTGTTGGGGACACATGACTTTGTATAGCTCTTTTTTCAATCAAGAGTCATAAAAACTTTATTAATCAATCTGAGTTTGGGGCAAATTTTCAAAAACCAACACCACATAATCATCCAACCTGTGTTCCCTTTGAAACTTTAATGAAAGTAGAGATTAGTGGTGATGTCATATTCATAAATCTATCATACTATAGCTATTTGAAAAACATGTCTAAATAAGGACAACTTTTAGAGGGCTGTATTGGGAATAATAAATTGATGTAGACATTAATGTATATGTTTAGCAATTCAACATTTCGAGTGATTAATAACCAGTCTGAATTCACCTAATGTCCATTAATATGACTTGTATGGAACACTGTGCAAAAGCTTCCCAGTTTGCAAGTACAGAAATATAGAGGATTTTTCCAACCATTTGCTAGCATGCCACATATTTGATTTTGAAGTACTGTACGCACAACGACAAGGGCATCATTGTCATTTACTGATGATCATTTTCATGCACTGTTAACTAGAGACCAAATGAAAAATTGATGTCATTAAGTATTTTTGGAAAATGAAATATGAAATATAAGATGAAAGTCTTTGCATGCAGACCTAAAGGTGTTTCAGAATCCATATATGCATGACACTAAAAACTAAGCTAGGTACTTTTCTATACATCTCTCATTTGACCCTTCCTCTCCTTATTTGAGGAATGTCTCATATACTGCTGATTGATGTTACATTATAGCACAGTAAAGCCAGCCTAGGTAAACTATTGTTTAAACGTCCGATTTGATTACTATTCCTGCAGTTCACTAGACATTGGCCTGGTGGCTACATAAGCTGTGCTGTGAAAGTGCTTCCCCCATACTGCAGTCGCACATCTGTGCTCTCTTGGGAACTGTGAGATCATTGAAATAGGCAGGCTTCAGAATATATTAATTACAGTCCTTACTTTGTGAACATCTGATAGTAAATGTAATAAGGAGTCTTGGGTAACTTTCCTATAGTCTTCAAGATTTTCAAAGATAGTGTAATCCTCACCAAATTGAATACCCCATTCAAATTGAATGCAGCTATCAGTTCAAGATTACAAGCTTACTGTATGTATGCCTCTACTGTATTTCAAATTACATGTAAAAGTGACAGATGTCTAAGTTAAAGGCAACTCATGCCCTGATGGAATCAGAATGGAAAGGCTTCTGGTTTGGGTATCTGTTACAATGCCATGTGTTGTAACAAGATAATATATCATTTTAATAGCATATATTGCGTATGCCTATTTGTATTTATCAGGATATATAGCACCATTTGTATAATTTACCACACTTGAATCAGAATACGTGTATTTATATTGATATTGTGACAATATTAAAATAAATACACAATGTGCAAAATGGGAAGTTTATTCCAGCAGGTTCATATATTTGTTATCAACTTTATACATAGATTTATTTGATAATTTGTCACAGCCTGAGATCTTACTGTATAAATTTAAAGTGTATGGTGGTCCTTCGTATCTATTGCACATATGTATGAAATAGTCAAAGGATTGCAAACTGAATTCTTTTGCAGCTTAGTTCATGGGTACATTTGTGACAAATAATTTAACATCAGATCGAAGCCTGACTCAACCTCAAGTTGTAAACAACAAGATTTGATGTCAGTGATATGTTGCAAACATGAGGCAGTTCTTTAGTGTGATGCATTTGGCCTGGTTTTACCAGTCCCCATGGACCATCCATCAGCCTTGACCCCATCACGGGATATGTCAGTGCTGCTGATGAGGAGGATGGAGGCGGTTCCAATCAGCCTATTACAGCGCAGGCTTCATTTCTGCCAGTTTTATTAGATGGAACACTTGTATATGTTGTGGGGGACTGTTCATTATAGTTTTCATGTATCACATACTGGGTGGTGTTCTTGTTGGGCTGTTAGCAAATGTTCCAAAGGATAGTTGTTTGATTTCAATATGTGTAACAAAGTTTTTTCATTGTGAACATGGGTGTGAGTAGGTTTAAAAAGCCTAAACTCTACTGATCGCAGCTTACATGTACCTGGTATCTAGGCTTTCATATCGTTTTTCAGCACTTTTAAATGTTGATGATTTGTACCTTAAATGTCACTTCGAATATTCATCTTTTGGCCCGCACCAGTGTGGGATTTGAAATCATTCCTTCTGATATATGATGCTGATAACATCAGGCAATTTGTGTGCTCAGTATGTTGAAATGATACTCATCTAAATCACATTGCTTATTCCCAAACAGTGGTTGAAAGTCTGCATGGGAAACGGTGCAGATGTGTGCTTTATTATCAAAGCATTGCATGGAGTGTTTGTTCCAGCATCAAGATAGCCTGATAAAAGTGTTGAATGGGGAATGAAAAGTGAAGGATTAGTGGTATCAAAGCAAGTGCTCATGAATCTGGAAGATAAGAGTATCACGATGAAGGGAATACAAATCAAAAGGTTGGCTGTGATTATTGCTAGGCTGATCTCCTGATCCCTCATCATTACAGCGTAGCCCTACATCTGGGTACAGCAAAGTCCCCATGCAAACACTAACCCTCCAAGGCTAACCCTTACCCTTTTTCTGTTCATCAGAGAAAGGCTACTTTCACAAAGTGGATTGTAAGTGACCTTTGTGGGTAACGGTTTGTCTGCCCGCTGCCAAATCCGGTCTGCTCTAGGGCAGGGACTTAACCTTCTCACCACTGCTTCCTCAGTTTGCTACCAATTTATGAATATCAAGTATATGGTTACATGTACAGTAACCCTTCATGTTCAACCTTTTAGCTCTGTTCATTGACACTTCATTGTTTCTTAATGTGTAGAAATAAAAGATATCGTAGTAGTTTTGAAAATTCACTTTTTAACCTAATCGTTCTGTTCACAGATTGTTGACCAGAAAACTGAAGGAAGAGAAGAAGACATGTCAGCGGTCTGAAGTGAAAACACTGTAGTTTCCAATGTGAGAAAGTAAGTAGTGACCAATTTGCTATTAGTGGTATTAAATCAATAGGTCCATTTATAGATGGATAAAATATCATCCAATTCTGAACTTTTCTGAAATCCTAAGTCTGAAGTAACCATTCAAACCATTAATTCACTCTTGTTTGGTCCGTATACCGTATAGCATAGCAGTATGATACAGTTATGGTAAGTTGTATATAGATATAGTACACAGTATATAAATCTTTCCAATCATTGATTGGTCAGCAGGAAGAGAAGAGGAAGAGATAAAGTGTTCCCACACCAGTCTGTGCCCTACACTATCAGGTATAAATCATCGTCCTGCAAGGTTATCTGTAGTTAGAAGTAGGTTAAATCCAACTGCCACCGGCCATGTTCAGATAAGCAGTGTGCATTGATTCCGCTGCAGGCATGATCCAGGCTAAACCCCAGCAATATCTGCATACGCCATTACACGTTAATGCATCATTGGAGCACTTATTCAGTTCTTCTTAGTATTACTTTCTGATAACAGTGGCACCTGTCTGTCTACACCTGACATAATTACAACTTATTGCTACATTGAAATTAATCTAACTTGCATTTCCTAGCAGTTCATGATAATGTACAAAGGAGGGCAGTGCTTTCCTTGGGTGTTGATGGTATCTTGGTGCCAGCTTGTCTGTCGGTGGTGTCTTTGCCCCTAATCCTTGTAAATAACCCTGAGCCTCCTAGCCCCACTGTATCCCCTGGGAGACATTCAAATGTAATGTTCCACTCCCTGTCATTGATCTAGCCACAAATTGATGAACATGGCTCTTTTCTAGTTCAGACCAAGATTACAGCTGTTCATCTTGGCCACATTCCCTAAGACCCACATTTCCTCTCTATCTTCCCAAAGGGTAGAGCTGAAGTATATCCATCACTCAGCTCTTAATAACCTGCAGACTTTTATGGAGCCTGGAATCCCCTTGTCTCCTTCTACCAGATGCATTAAAGCACTAGCATGCCATACTTGACATGCATGTAACATGCTTTTAGGAGGAGCACACCTAAGAGGGCTTCTCATGCTCTTCATCCCCAGTGTCCTTGGGAAAGCTCAGACTAAGATGACTCTAAGATTAAAGGGGCTGCCTCTGTGGTGATCTATTTCTAAGGCTTGGATGAGTCTTACTGGCCATCTTCCAACTAATCTCCAAAGACAATGAGTCTCAATAGACTGACCGTGATACTTTTTTTCGCAGGAGGAAATGTGGAGAGTGTCAAAGTCGGAATCAATGGTGCGAATCTTAAACCATCTTTACTTTGTTTTCGAAATTGCTTGGGTAAGATGCTTACAAAGTTTGTCGATATTTGTAGATAACATTAATGAAATGGTGACTAAGTGACTGTCGTTATCCAAAGTGAGTTGACTGCCCAAGGCAATGTCCTTGCTAACATGTCTATCTTACCTCGATTTCCTTCTTTCATGGGAAGTAAAAGAGAAACTCCCTGGGGAAATTTCTGCCAGACTGCACTTTCACTATGGACACGACCTTGGTTTTATGGAGGTTATCAGGATCAGGCCTTTGGATGTTTGCATTACAGCATTTTTTTCACCATTGAAGTTGATCCCAGGAAATAAAATTTTATTACTTATCTCTTGGTCCAGAGTGCAATTTTGGCTCCTGAAGACATTGAAAGATGTGCACTTCCCAAGGGAGGGTATATGTGTATGCATGTCTCAGTGGTACCAACAAAAAAAATGAATGTTGTCCATGTTGTTTGTCCCTCCTGTGGTCTTGCCCTGTGTACCTTTTCCCCCCAGGATTTCCACTTTGCATCTCTCCCAGGGAGTGTAAGGATGCTTTATGGATAGGTGGCTTCATACGGAGATGCATGAACATGCCTCATGATCGATGACATGCCTTTGGACAGGTCACTTGGGTGTTAAGCCTTACCCTTCAAGGAAGATCATATTAGAATATTGAATTTCTATCTCTTTGGGATGGGGATTTTATTACTTACCTGTTGTCCTTCATTCAGGAACAACTTTCTGTATTGATTGAAACTGTAGTTGCAATAAGGACTTCACAACTTAGAGTGATGTTCATGCTCAGCACATGCTTCCATGGGATATTCCATCACTGTTGAGCTGTGCTGTGTGATATATTATGAAAGAGATTCTGGGAGATGGCGCCGCTTTGTCATCAGGACCCAGCCTCACCTCCTCTCCTCTTATCAGCTGGCGGAAAGGAGCAAATATTAATTCTGTGACTTTCCTATCTGCCCCATGCAACATATGAGCACCCAGCTGTAACATTACAGGCCTTTTATGAAGCTGGGAGTGTGGTGATAGCACCATCCCTCCTCAGAGACAGCCAGATCCTCCCTCCTTATCTCCTCTCAGAGATGTTCCAACTCCTCAGACTTACAGAGATATCAAAGTAATAACATGCCACCCATCTTCCTTCCCTGGGAGGTCAGAGGTCAGCATAGATTGCTCCTGCTCCTGTCAGTAATGGACGGTACCTGCTATCTGTTCTCCCCTCCTCCATCCATTCATCACATGACTGTGACATCATATGCTATTTTTAGCAGTGCTGTTGCTAGCGCTGGCTGGCCTTGGTATGTGTTACACCCGCACCTGTTTGGCGTGGCGTGGTGTGACTTTTGAGGACAAAGTTGTCATTCTGGGAGTATGTGAGGATTGCTGATTTAATGCATCTTCTTATCAAGCATGTCATTACTGATGGAGACAGGTGTGTAAGATTTTACATTATGGCTGACGTCCTCCTGGTTGCTTGGAACTGTCCTCATGCTTCTTAAAGAATGTGCTTGACACCTGGAGAAGTGCGCATCATGACTTATTGTAGAAATCTTCAATCCTTTTTCTATGTACTGTATTTGTAATAGTTTGGGTAACAAACTTATTTCAATCTAATTTGTTCATTATGTTAACATTAAAAAACAATTTTTCACCAATCAGAAAGTTATAATACAATGAATTATTACCTTGCCCCAAGAAAAGCACACTGCAAAATCTAACTAAAACGCATACATGCCATTATTTGATTAAGTGATCACATTTCATTTCTATGACAACCTTAGAATGATAACTTGTCCACTCACGATTTTATTTTTGAGATTTTAGTCTTCACCAAGTCATCTTTCCTGACCTTCTCTATGTACTAAATACATATATTATATACATACATATACATATACATAAACATATTGATATAATATTGTTCATTCATTTGAAATGAAATTATAGATATTGATCAAAGCATTAATTTAAATCAAACAGCACCAGCACATGTTATTCACAAGCTAATATGTTTTCAGAAAATACATTATATGAAGTACATGTAGCCGTAGGTAAAATCAATATATTCATACCATCTGAACCTGGCAGGGCCTGTGGAAGTGCCATTCAGTCCATCTTTTCCAATTTACATTTGAATGCATTGCAGGAGCATCTTTGTACAAAATGATTGCCTCTCCTTGAGAATGAGTGAAAGCAAATGACACACCCAGACCCTTGGAGGAACTGCCTGTAAGAAAGATGTGCCTTTGATGTCTGGAGGGGCACTAATAGATTCCCCACAGGGCTCTTCATGCTCCCAGCTCCAACTCAATGACAGGATTATGGTGGTTACTCATGGTTGCCACGGTAACCACACATTTTACTTGCTGGGCAGAAGTAGGTCACGACCATATTAGGGCAACATGTGCCTGCACAAGTTCTTGTCATGTTGCTTCTCCTATAGTTTGGCCTATTTGATCTGTTCACTTGTCAAAATCACTTATTTTTCCAGGTCAGCTAGCCTTGAGAGTCCAAGCAATGTTTCATCAGACCATTCACATGCTGCGTAAAGGAGACTGTTGCGAATAAGGAGGAAGGGATTGATGCATGGTTTATTGACGTGATAAATAAATGTCAGTTTATGATGTCAATAAATCTACCAGACACATTATACTTGTACTCCTCTGCAAAATAGGCTGCATCTATCTAGCACACAGCAGGTGGGAGAATATGCATCAGCATAATTCTGTTTGATTTCGTCCTCCATATTCCAGTTGGAAGAATAAGTAGGTCAGGCCAAACAATTCCCATAACCTTTGCAAAGCTGGCGGACCAAGGTCTGCTGGTTACATGGAATATTTCATGCTCTTGAGCCACTTCCATGATTATGAGCTCAGGGGCGACCTTTGGGCTGACCCACAAGTTGGTTGCCATGGTTACTGGCTGCTATCAGGGGCATAAGTAATTATGTGGACAGTGTCTGAAGATGGGAGGGGTGCCAGAGTTGCAGAAGAGATCACGGGTACCTGCCATGTTGACTATCTTGCCAGACGGCGCTGATAACATTGCAGCGCAAAGGACTGATTATTGCGGCCATTCATTTAAGTAATTAAATTCTTCTGAAAGTCCATCTCACTGAAAAGGGGATTTTATAAATCATGTACAACTTTGTTGGCAATTGTTGTGACATTGAAGTTGTCTCTGACTTTTCCATTCCTTCTGTATAATGCCAACCCACGATACAAGGTCTCTCCTTACAATGTAAACTGTGCCGGTTTTGCCTAAAGAACACTTTAACAGTAATTCCCTTTATCTACTACAACTAAGCCCTCTAGACCTGTGAAAATCTGTAGAATTCAAAGTCACTTCTTAACAGCTTTAATGCATATTAGATTCAACTTCCCATACAAGGCACTGAAGCAGGAATTAGCAAGTAAATGTCACTGTAGCACTAGAAGATGATTTGAAGCCTGTGAATTATCACTAATGGAGATCTTAATAAACCAAACCAAACTAAATTGCTTTTTAGAGATTCATTTTCTCTGTGAAGACAATATTGGATTTCAGATATAGTTTGCTGGTATACCCAAGTCACCATTTGTAGCACATTTATGATGTAAAGAATTAACACCATGACAGGTTAGAAAACATGCAGCATGGAGGTATACGAGTTGCCAGGTATGTAGACGACTGCAACCAGGTGTGGAGATGATATATTTAAAGCAGCTGAAGGTATTCGCCTGCAGGTGTCTCCACACTTGGCTGCAGGTGTCTCCACACTTGGCTGCAGGTATCTCCACACCTGGCTGCAGGTGTCTCCACACTTGACTGCAGGTGTCTCCACACCTGGCTGCAGGTGTCTCCACACTTGACTGCAGGTGTCTCCACACCTGGCTGCAGGTGTCTCCACACTTGACTGCAGGTGTCTCCACACCTGGCTGCAGGTGTCTCCACACTTGACTGCAGGTGTCTCTACACCTGGCACGGGTATCTAACACCTGGCCTGGCTGCAGGTGTTTCCACACCTGGCTGCAGGTGTTTCCACACCTGGCTGCAGGTGTCTCCACACTTGACTGTAGGTGTCTCCACACCTGGCTGCAGGTGTCTCCACACTTGACTGCAGGTGTCTCTACACCTGGCACGGGTATCTAACACCTGGCCTGGCTGCAGGTGTTTCCACTCCTGGCTGCAGGTGTCTCCACACCTGGCTGCAGGTGTCTCCACACCTGGCTGCAGGTGTCTCCACACCTGGCTGCAGGTGTCTCCACACCTGGCTGCAGGTGTCTCCACACCTGGCTGCAGGTGTCTCCACACTTGACTGCAGGTGTCTCCACACTTGACTGCAGGTGTCTCTACACCTGGCATGGGTATCTAACACATGGCCTGGCTGCAGGTGTTTCCACACCTGGCCTGGATGCCTGTTCACCACACTTGGCTACAGGTGCTACCACAATTAGCTGCAGGTGTCTCCACACTTGGTTGCAGATGTTTCCACACCTGCAGCCATGCCAAGTGTTAGATACCTGTGCCCAGGTGTAATGAAACCTGCAGTTCAAACCAGAGATGAGCTAATGGCTAATTCACAAGGACATACTCAGCAATCCCCTGTGATAACATGCATGTACATCTGTATGTACCTGTCCACTCATTAATTTATAGACATAGATTAGGAGATGGAATGGAAATAACACATGAAACATTGAATAGGAATGCCTATACCTGCTTTAAGCATATCATCTATCTCTATAATCACCTTTTTTTCATCTGTTAGCAGTATATATTACTTCGTCGAGCTGTTTTGTTTTTACAGTTGGGAAAGCTATCTTCTACAAGAAATGCATTTCTTCATGGGGATCATGCCCTTGGAGCAGCTTTTTCCCATTTCCCACACCTGCCCTCTCATACCATCCTTCTGGGTCCATCACTAAGTCTACTTACCACTCGCAGCATATCAGAGGTCATCTTCAGAACATTACACTTTAGACTGCCTCTGTAGCGAGGTTCGCCATGGTAACAGCCTCCTGGATGGTACTGAGTAATTGAAGCTGCAGGGGTTTACCTTATCTGCTGCTGAATAGATGGGTTGGCGTCTTCACTAATCCTTCTGTGATGGACTTTTTAGCATATGTAGGTCAAAGGTGTCCACTTTGAACACATCTTAAGTAACGGTTCTCCTTTGATCATGGCTCAAATATATCAAGTGGTCGCATCACTTAGGTGTGCTCCAGGAGAAGTGGTAAAACTGGATGGCAAGTCAGCACTTAAGAGTAACTCCTGCCACTGGTAGTTCCCTTCACTAAATTCTTGTGGTTTAAAATTGTCAGAAAGTCTTCCTCATTCATATTATATTATACCTCTTTTGTAGCTTACAATCTAGTTATCTTGTGATAGAAGACAATTAGAGAATACATTCTTTATAACCTGTACAACCCACCATCTCTTCCTGGAGAGTCCAGATTGTCATTATTTTGGAAAGTTCCTTTGCAATAACTTGAGTCTCGTCCATCTTTTAAATGTTAGGTTTTTAAAAAATCACCAAGGTACTGGAGTAGTATTCTGACAGCTTTGTAGAAGTACAGTGTATTAGATTCTCCTGGCCTGAGACTCCAGACATTACATCAAGTCTGTCTGTTTGGAGTGCTTGTAGCTCCTTCATACATCTCTTGGGGATTTCCATTACTTTAGGCTATCATGTTCCTCTGATAACTAATCTCATTTGGCTCCATTTTAGTTCACCTTTCTCGGTTAATTGCCATCTTGGGTCACTGTTATCGAATCTTACATATTCTGGAAGTGAGTTAAAGGTGCCCTTCCAAAGTCGTTAAAGATAAAATATCATCTCCTGTCTCTGCGGATAGAGTCCTTTCTCCATAAAAATCGTCAGAAGGTTCGGAAATAAAAGTAGTCATCAATCTCTGCAGGTGATATTTTCCACTGTATGATCACATCCCTGTGGTATTTTCTTTCAGGATGGTTGGTATTTCATACACCATGTTTTTATTTGGCTGTAAACCTGCAACTGAAGGTGTCAGCTATCATAATCTCTCAAACGGTCAAGTTAAAGTCATTTTTTACAGGCAGAAAAGAGAAAATCATGACATTTATGGTGTATTGATGAATGATGTAGCTGTAGATATCATTTTATTAGACATATACAGGCACAGAGGACTTAGGTTGCTTTTACCATGCTTGTGTAAAAGTAAGGGTAAGAAGTTTGGCAATTGGTTTGAGACTTGTGCCAGGAATATGCATTGAATAAGTGAGTTTGACTACACACATTGGAATCGAAATGCCATTTTGCACTTATTAATTATATGGCATCAGAATAGCACTTTGTGTCATAAAAGATATATGCACTATGCAAAACAGGGCTTTTCTAAACATTGAATGAGCAGATTCCATTTACAGTGCATCTATTTTTCCCAAAGTGTGGTCAAGACAGAAGTTAGAAATTTGTTGGCATCAGGGTTGGAACAAAGGCCCTGTGGGAGGCTTGGTCAGCCTTGACAGAAGGAGTAGGGGACATTCAACTTCAAGGAAAAGAAAGTGACCGCTTTAATGACATGCAGCCACATTGAACTTGATGGATTGGCGGAGCACGCTCTTTGCAACTGTTATCTTGCAATTAGATAGACCACGAAATCTCCGCACCCCAGGGTACCTACCCACTATTAGCTGATACATTAGCACCACAATGGGGCCGCGGGCTCCCCTACGGTCTCACAACCTGGGTTCGAGAATTTGCAATGGTGATACCGCAGGTTGGGAATTGTAAATTCGGTCCGTTTGGTGTTTAGTTACACCTGCAGGGGCTTGGTCAAATCCCAAGGCCAAACGCACACATATGGACCAGCATTTTCAACATATAGGAAGTGGAAATTCACAGATAGGACTAGTTGGAAGCAAACTTTAGTTTAGGTTCAGTGTTGTCACTGGTGCAATGATGAAGAAAAGTCATCCTCATAAACAAAGTTGGATGATTTTCTCCCTTATTTGATTGCTTGGACATTTGAAATTAAATGCATATCTGAAAGTCATTAAATTTTAAAACGAAAGCCTGCCCCTGGTAACCCAAAGTGTTATCAGTATCAGTGAATTGCCATAAGAGCTGATGTTAGGCTATCACTTTATCAATAATAAAAGTGTGATTTTTTAATATGTTATCATACATAGTCTGATAGATAGTCAGGACAATGACAGATATTCTTTAAAAATCAAATACCACATGATTCTTTTCTGAAAACATTTTTATGGAGTTTTACCTGATCTATGCATTTAAAGTAACCCCATTAGCTTTGCTGGTAAATAATTCTCTTGTAGAACACGTATTGTGCTTTAATCAGACTAGGTTTTATCTGGAGCTCAACTTTTCAGTCCCCTACACCTGCTCCATCAGTCATGTGGTCATAAATGTCACACCATCCAACAACTCAAATATTCACATGGAGCTTGTAGAATGCTGTGATAGATATGCCACTCTGCAGCATTTTCCTATTAGCATGAATATAGTTACTATTTAAGCGGACTGCATGTTGGGATTAACATGAATTTAGCACGCAGTTCATTAATAACAATGCAGAAACTGCGGCAAAGTGCCCAGAGAAAGTCCCAAGTGCGGTGATTGTGGCGGGTGTGGTGTCATCCATCATAATTATCGTCTCTGTTACCGTTTGCGCTGACCTCCTGACCTGCTGGGAACCAACCAGCTGTGCTACAACTAACAGAAGTTTGCGCACAGACATTTGATCTTGCAAATATCA
Organism: Branchiostoma floridae; assembly: GCF_000003815.2. Taxonomy (NCBI): domain Eukaryota; kingdom Metazoa; phylum Chordata; class Leptocardii; order Amphioxiformes; family Branchiostomatidae; genus Branchiostoma; species Branchiostoma floridae. The sequence continues at coordinate 24,129,302 of NC_049980.1, read as the reverse complement.
CACACATTTCGTATTAAATCTGGTACAGTGGTAGGCATCTGGGGATAAATGTGCAAATTAGGTCTGCATGTATTGCCTTGTACTGTGGTCACTGGTTTAATGTAGAAAAATCATGATGATTTTAAAAGTGTCTTTGGGCTGGTGTATTTGCCATATATAGTAATAATGTAACATAGGACCACACATTATTTGAAAGTCCCTGAAGGCACATCTCTTGGTAGTCATTGTACATGAATGTCCGAGATAAGCCTGTAGGCTACAAAATCTTTGCTATGTTGAAGGCAGTGGCCTCAACAGAAAGAAGAAACCTGCTACTTGTCCTTAAGTGCCAATACAATAGGATTACTGGGTATATTAATGGCCTGCCTGTGCTGAATGCTATTGCTTCTTCTCATACGAAGTTTTACAGTGATAACACATTCCAACAGGTGAAGTTCAAGTTGGCAGGGGGCATTCGTGAGACGTACCCAACGAGCAGGCTCCAACAAGCCAATCGGCAGCGTACGTTTCCTTTGCTGTGTCACCTGTGGAATGTGAAACTGTATGGTTAGGACATTAGTAGTATCTCCAAGTTCAATAGTTGACCAGGCTTTTGTCATTTTTTGTCCGACTTGTAATAAATCATGGTCATACTTTGTATTATTGTTGCCTCCTCCCTTCCTGTTTTCTTCCATGATATCAGCAATCTTGAGAGAAATTATGAACTTGTTGTTGATCTAACTGAAAACCTGTCGTCCTGTCTGTAGAACTGTAAGTACATACACGCCGTGTGTCCACTAAGTTATTACTAATCAGGTATCCATCTGCAGCACGTGGCTGCCTTATCCCACACCTGCAGCTGTATTTGTATGGTAAACACCCCGAGTTCTGTGTCTGTGTGGCTATATGGTGAGTCTTAAGATGTTTTACCGTCCCCAGGTATGCATTATTGCAGCACGTGCCACAGCCCCGCTACACCTGCCCTTTTGTGTACAGTGTAAACAAGAAAATGCCATTACTGTGCTTGAGTCAACTCTTCCTAACTTGTTTTGACAAAGTATGATGTCGGCAACATTTGTACCCGATAAAGTTACACCTGCTGGGCAATATATCAATTTTGGCACGTGAGACACTTCTGTTGTGGTATACAGAGTACTTCAGCGTCTTGTATATGACTGGTTTGTTTTGGTGAAACTCCTTTCATAGCCATGACCTGTATTAATGAGTTTATTACAGAACTCAACTTTATCATTAATACAATGTACATACAATGTGGTTGAAATTATCCAGTGGTAAAATCCTGTAGTAAGATCTTGTCCGTAATTGTACTGTCGAACATTTACTACAGCTCTTATCCATAGTTGTACTGTCAAATGTGAGCCTATGCGACACATCAAGAGGACATTGTGATAGAATCTGTGTAAGACCACCTGTCCAGGTTATTTATCACTTATTTATACTCACCGGTATGCACTTGAGGATTGTTGTGCATGCTTAACATTCGAAGTGTTTATGAATAGTAATACATATGGTCTAGTCCTATTTGTCTTAAGCACGCTATTCAAATTATGGGATCTTAAAGGTCATCAGCGGAGAGCCACACCCCCCACGCTACCTGTTATCTCACCTGCCACGTGGGCTGCTCACCTGGCTGTTTGTTAACACAACAAACAACTGTCAGACGGGCAAATATGGCATCATTGACCTGTAAATGTTACACTTTAAGGTTTGCATAAATCATTACACAATACTACAAGCTCCCTTTCCACTAGATATCGATTGCTGATGGACTGTTGAGCGACTGAAATTGGATTTGTGTGAAATTGATTGAGCCATCTGTCAAATTTTTATCTCTCCTCAGTTGCAGGCACTATACAGCACATATAGTGTGATTATCATATACAGCACTTGCTAAATTTAGCTACAATCTTTCATTGATTGCATTGATCAAATCTGACTAAGTAAGTACTGTTACTCTTTCATGTCTTGTTTGTGGCTAATGGTTTGTGATGATTTGAGGTAAAAGAACCAAGGGCCTTTTTTCTGGCGAATCTTATAGGCCTATCAATTTATTGTCAAAGTGTCAAGGTGGCATCCGCATCCAACCTTAAAGATGGATCAAACAGTTGCCAAGATCATGAGAGGTGTCTGGTGATACTGCGATTCTTCCATAGTAACCATGTCGCTTGCTGCTGCCTGGAGTGGTTACACTACATGCTGGCCTAGAACTAGTATTGCTGGCAGAAGTCCAGGGGATACTCCTGATCTGTCCCTTTGCTGTGTCGTTCCTGAGTCGTGCTATGACAAATGGGTCACAGTTTGGTGCGGGGCAGTCTTTGTTCGTCCAGTCTGCCCGTGCCGCACCTGCCGCCTCGGCGTCCTGTGTACACACGTCAATATTGACCGCGTGCCGGGGAGATAGCCCGCGCCGCTTGTCGCACGTCTCCGATCACCTTGCCCTTGTCAGGAGCACCTGCCACTTTGTTGACATCGCAAACTAATCTATTAACCAGTCAGGGGCAATGTGACCAGCTGTGATCGTGTTTCCACGGCAACCATTCATAAACAACATCTTGGCTGAACGGGTACGCCTCGTGTAACATCTGGCTCTGTTTGCATTTCAAATAACGGTGTTATCAGTCCTAAGGTAATGGTCATTCAAATTTGCCGTGCCGTTGCCATGGCAATGAGCCACGCCACGGAAGAATAGGGCTAACTTTGCAGGGACATGTTAATGACTGTTTGTACTTGCCATTGCGCTGGCCACTTTTACTGGTGCTATTAACTCCTCAAACCATCTCGGATGTAAAGCCGACACTTGTGGAAAGTACTGCAACACAGTCTAAGTGGTTCATGGTGATTGTATTTTGTAGTGCTCTGAGAGATTTAATGATCCTTACATCCTTATATACTTTGTGTCTCAAGGAACTGAATGATGATTATGTTGGGTCTTCTCCAGAAAAAGAAGCAAGTGAAGGTGGCCAGAGGAAAGAATGGTCTCTGCAGCCAAAAAACGAAGAATACCAGTTATACCAAGGAAGCTCCTTGGTTATACCTAAGTGTTACCGGTAGTGTCAGCAAAATCTTGCCTTACATGATATTGTCACAATGTGCAATGCAATCTTCAGCATAGAAGTTTTGCTCTAATGTGGTTTGATACATACTTGTTGAAAGTTGATACAAGGTATTTATTGCTATAGAGATTGATTTGCCTTTGGTAGACTCGATGATACTGTAGCATTATAGTAGGTGTCATCATGGATTTGGATGGCTTTGCTAGATAAGGCTAAGACAAGCTGTTCAGAAGATGGAATGTCTTGGGATTTTGTATGTTTTGCCACAGTAATCCTCCAGCCCACATAGACAGGCATGTGCTGAATGCTCACTTTCCCATGAAGTATAATACCAACATGTGCGACATTCCTGCCCTTCTCTAGAGATGTTGTAAACTTTTCTTTCTCTATATTTCTACTGCTTTGAGATGTAAGCAACTTTGTGATGAAGTCCCTTTGAGGTTTCTGGAAGCAAGGAATTTGCCGCAGGGAAAGACAATTACTGTATGTGGGTAACATAGCCGCTAACTAGGGAATTGTTGTCCAAACATGTGTATCTATGTCACCATTGGATAGCTTAGGAAATTTGGTATTAAGCCTGTCATGTTTGTACACAAAACAGGTTTAAGGGAGGGGAAAGAAGAACACAAAATACCGACACAGTCTGCTGCACACCTTTCCTGTACACCTGGTCACTCAGGCATCCTGACACAGAACAACAGGTAAACATGCAACACTGTTGGAACATTTTTTTATGTAGTAGTGATGGGTCGTTCAATTTGCACTCTTAACTTTTATCTGAAAGGTCAAGAGCCAAATTGCACAATATCATGTAAAATGGTGCTCAGCTGGCGGACAAAAACAAAAGCTGACAAACACATCAAAGAGGATATGCCAAAAAGCAGTTACTCAAGCAACTGGATATGATTTTGCTTGAGTAACTGCTTTTTGGCACATCTTATTACCTGGATGTCTAACCTTTAAACAACCCTTAGCTTGGAGCATAGAAAAATGGGCTGTGACAGCAATTTGCATTGAATGAAAGCAACCAGAATTAAGTGGGTGGGGTTAAGCACACTAATTAACAGGGCAATCATGAATAGCTATTGCTGTTGCAGTTTTAATGAAAGTCATTTGTTTATCAGATAACTCATCAATATATCTGTACATTTTGTTCATCTGTCAAGTTTCACAAAAGTTCTGTGTGCTTTGTAGTTAAGAATCTTTACAAGTGCATTCAGCTGGTGTGGCCACGTTACCCCAGGCCAGAAGCTTCTCAAGGAGGTGGACCTGCTGATAGCATCAAACAGGAAGGATGGGGATTTTGCTGTGTCTTCTGTAGGAAATCCTATCTCTCAGGTATGTAATTTGATAGATTGTGTCCTTAAGAGTGTTAATTCTCCATAATGAAGGTCCTCTAAGTTCTGGCCAAGGTGCTCTGTCTTGATTTAAGTCTTACAGTCCTTGAGAAACTGTTTCCTTGAATGAGGTGAAAGGCCTGATAGGTGAATGCCCTTGTGAAGAAGGAAGAGATATCCATCTCATTTAAGTGTGGCTTAAACCTGCTTAAGTGGTGTTACATATGCCTAGGTTCAAGCTCATACATTTATACTGATCAGGTATGTTCAGCCTGATGAAATGGTGCTTATTGCAGCCCGCCCAACGTCCACCACACCCCACCCACCCTAATGGGAAGGGCCAGTTGCAGCCTCAGATAGCGGAGTTTGTGTTACACAGAGTAAGGTTTGTCCATTGTGGTAAAACATACAATAAATCATACAACAAAGAAGTTTCATCAACATTGTGTGTATATGTATGTGTATATACATTTAGGCAAGTGAGGAAGAATTAAGCCATAGAGGAGGGCATAGAAGTGATCAAACACTTATTGCTAGAGATTCATCTTTTGCAGGGTTCTAGCCAGCACCCATTCTTCCGTCCTTTGACGGAATTTTGCTCTCGGGGACGGACAAAAATTTCGCCCATTCCATCCTCTCTGATGGACAAAAATCTGCATATAAAGATATTAATTGAACCAAGCTGAGTCTACCAGCAAAATTTGTCCCTCAAGATAGAGGAAATAGCATTCAGAGGGTCTAGATTTCAAAATTTTCTCCTTGGATCTCCCTCCCTAGGATTGTTTCGCCTTCAACAGGAATTCTATTCAAAATCCAGGGGACGGAAAGAAATTTCAGGCTGGCTAGAACACTGATATAAGCATTCTAAATGTGGTGTTAAGATTCTATTTGATAGGATAAAGATGTCTGATCTTTGAGCATCTTCCTTGAGATACAGGTCACAAAATTAATGATAGGAACTTATCCTGGGCCACAAACCACGCAGGTAGATAATACATCAGGACTTATCTTTGAGCTTATGTTTCTTAAACTGCAAAAACAAACATGCTGTGCAACCGCATGCTGAGGTAAACTCTCTGAATGTGAAGGACATTTATGTCATAAAATTGTGGTTTTCAAATGATGTTTCAGTAGCTGGGGTTTGACATTTTTTTATTGATTGCACACTGTACCCCATTCAGCAATGAGAAATGCATGTAATCAAGATTACCACACTCTAAAATGTAAATGCAATCAATGTTTGAATCCCCCAGGCTGCTGATTGGGTAATATTGCAACTTAATGATAACATCCTTACAACATCAAATATGTGTATTTAGATAGCCAGAGGAAAGGCTGTTTGTCTTAGATGTATTGCAACAGCATGGCACTCTTCCCACCTTAAAGTAGGACCTTCTTGACTGTAATTTTTACCTTGAAATGTAAAAAATAATAAAAAAACACAGAAATATTGCCGAAGTAAAATTTGCCAGAGGGAAGGCTGTTGGTCTTAGATATCCGAGAGAGCAAGTTCCTTGGATGTCATACTTGTTATGACCTATAAGACCTATAAGATGTTTAGCTTAAGATGTCAAGACCCAAGGAAATTGATTATAACATTGTATTGCCAAAGTAAGATCTGCCAGAAGGAAGGCAGTTGATAGGGAGCATCTTGTCCCACTTGGATGTCATTGGTATGGCCTACAACTTACAAGACTGTCATCTGGTCCTTAAAATGTCTAAGGATAACTAAGGATAACTTAATTGATATTACTTAAGGAAGATTTTCCATTAGAAGTAGGAACACAAGACTTTCATCTTGTCTACTTTCGTGATTTCTACCTTTAAGTTTCTAAGAACCGATGAAATGACTTGATGTTGCCTAAGGAAGATTTGCCATTAGATCTTAGCTATCTGAGAGAGAATTTTGCCCTACTTTACACCTCAGTGTAGAACCTACAGGACTGACAGGTATGCTGTTGGCACTCCCCCACTAATAGCCTGTGTGTGAACAGGAGCCTTGGCAACCAAACATTGGGCCCTGAGGGCCCCCTATCAGGTTCTTTAAGTCACTTCCTGTCTTGACTTTATGCAAATAAGGCAGATCAAGACTACTTGTGTTCCCAGGCCAGGCAGACTGACAAATCATAATCAGGTGGAAAATTAGGGGTGCTTGGGTATCAGGGGTGGTTCATTTGTGGTCTCCTCCTTTTTAAATACATAAATACATGAACTGATTGATTAATTTCACATAAGGTGAAGTTCAACACTATTATTGTCTTCACATTTCATTTGTTCTGTTGCTGGTAATGGCTGTTATAATTATGACAGTCAATCTGAGATACTACTATTAACTACTCCTTTGCATGATTTATGCACCTTGTAAAACATGTGAAGTCCTCATATATACGCTTAAGGTGAAAGAAAAGTTGTTAATTAAGGGTTTACAGATTGTTTAGTTACTTGGCAATAGTCCCTCAGTTGGATGATGGAGAAGAGTAACTTTTATTTATGTTTGCATTAATGCTCATTCAGTAATGGCATTGATAAATCAGCACCATTATGTCGACTTAATGGTCATTGTCCACACTCAAGTGCCATTTCCTTTCTTGAATAGTCCTGTTTTGATGTGCAGTTCTTTTCTGGGGAGATTCCTTCTGCTGCAGAGTTGGCAGTGTATTCAGGTCTGACAGCAGGAATCATTCACTCCAGGATCTATGACAAATTACCTACAACCTGCAGGGTTCATCAATTGGGCACACTCTCACAGCCCCTCTGTACTGTGTGGCTCCCCCACACCAGATAGGGCTGCTCTGCCACCACGACAGCAAGAGGTCAACACTCAAAAGGAACAGGTTTTCACAGGGACTCAATCAAAATTTCCAGATTTCATGGCTTTGCCCTTTTGGTAATTGGTGGCACAGCAGGAGTGTGAGGAAGTTTGGTTGTGAGGAGGAGCTGCTGCCTTCCCTGGTCCATCAGGTGTCAGCAGAGACATGAAAGGATGGTCTGCTATGGGGCTTTCTTCACTATAAAACATGGGTCAACTCGCCCTTAATATCATACTAGAGGCAGCAGCTATTTCATGAGTAGTATTCCATGAGGTTTATGGACTCCGAGATATTTGAAGACCATTAAAATCTTACTTTTCAGAATCAATATCGGGGATTTTGTCCCAGCCTGCTGCATGTAAAAAATTAATGCCAAATGCAATATACAGTTGTTGTACTAAGTGATGGATTCTCCAAATGTGAACAAGGTCAAGTCCTGATGTCCCTTAAGTACTGTTTGTCTTACCCAGTTTGACTATTCTGGCTCAGGATTGTCAATTAAGCTTCATTAACATCGCCTACTAATACCATGTAGTTCGTTGTCAAGGTTATAAACAATGTGGCAGGCAGTCTCAGCGGTTTTCCGTGACAATGAAAGCTTGTCATCGTCACAAATGTTTGGAAGATCTCTAAGATGATTTTGTGGCATGTGCATGTATTTCCAGCTCTTCTTAGAAAAAAGCAAAGTGGTGCAATGGGTGGCATTAGTGGGAAGCAAAAATGAATTCCACAGAGAATATCTCCAAGCAGTAACTGTTGTTAATAGGAGTGTACTGTCCCAAATTCAGGATCATCGCATTATCCATCATCAGTGTCGAGGAAACTTCAGCTAGTGGAAATGATGAAGTTTTGTAGCAGGTAGTTGGCTCTAATTGTGCATATTTATCATGCGTCCTGCTACAGCTCTCAAGTCTCATGAGACTGAAGCATATCCAGGACAATCAATCATCAAAGTGCCATAACTCGGCAGGTGTAACTACATAGAACAAATTGTTATCAGATGAAAACAAATATGGTGTGTGTGTATTGTTGTATAGTTATGGGCTCATTAGCATACTGGATCCATTTTTGCGTGACATTACAGGTACATCACCTGGATTACAGGTACTCCAGGTGAAGATAAACATCTTTGCAGGATCATCTGCATTACCTGATGGGCTCTTACTTAACATAGTGGGCCTTTAAGCTGCTCAAGTGTCTCTTGTTTTAACACTCAATCCAAACCCCTTCAGGACAAGTCTGTGGGAGTGTAGTATTACACCTAACACTGTGTCACAGTTACAGTTATCATATCTCGGTATAGCTGCTGCAGCCTGCAGAGGTAAGGCAGTGTGAAACAGGATCATGATCGGGTCTCCCCTTAGTTGTGAAGTCAAGGCCTTGGTGAGTCAGCCTCCATCATTATCCAGTGGGTCTCAGCAAATTAAGCCTGAACAGGAGCTTCCTTGGGATGAAGCCATATTTGTCATGGTACTCCTGTGGGCAAATACTGACTCATCCCACTTCAGACCAAACTTGGGTGATGATGGGGAGGGCTCGTTTCTGCTGCAGAGACAGAAACAGGTCATTCCGTGTTAGTTGTGATGTGCTGGGACTGTAAAAACTGAAATGGAAACAAATCGATATGTTCTCTGTTACCCAAGTCTTCTCAAGCAAACGTTTCAATGTTTATTTTACATCTATTCCTGCCTTCGGATGGTTTGTGAATCCTCCCTAAGTGTTGTGAACTGGGCATGTTGGGGCCTTTAGTAACAAGTAGAGTCTTTGCCCTGAGGTTTACTGTTACACAGTGTTGTGTTTGAGTTGAACACTGCCTGCCCCGCAGGTGTTTGTTCTGTAGTTTACCCCAGGACATGTCTGAGCACTAGGCAGCATTAGGAGTGTTTGTTTGCACACAACACAGACTTGTGCTGTCTTCATGTTGCACTACAGTAGAGAACTCTATAGCTACAGTAGAGTAGTACTCTCAATCGAAATTCATATACATTGTACATGTAACATTAGTATGATTAGCTAGATTTAAAGAAATGTAAATTATTAAAAGTTAACAATACAAAAGTTAGCTCTACTTAAGTTTACCTGAGGGCACTGTTAAATGTAGAAAGTGAGTTTGTGATGTACACTGTTTCTCTATGATTCCCTGTTCCAAAAACAATGTGCTGTTCACAGAGAAAGTTGGTGGTCATCTGTACTAAAGTTACTGCCCATATACAGCAGGTGTCACATATGTCACTTTGCAAGTGTAGCTTTAAATCAATTGAGAGTGAGAAATGCAGACTGACAGTAAAAACAGGTGCTATACTTCAGTCCAGTTTTACTGTTAATCAAATTTATACAGCCTCCTTGGGTCTCCATATATGGTGAGGACCAGATAGATTTGCCTTAAGTCTGTTTCCTTGAGAACAGGATTCCTTAAGGCTTCACGGCTTCTCCGATTACCTAGTCACACTTGGGTGAGCTCCTTACAGATGTTTAAGGGATGATGTCTTCAAGGGCTACTTTTCTTCTGACCCTTGACCTGAGTGAGCAAAAGGGGTGATACTTTTGTGCCCAGTGACTTGACACTGTCCAAGCTACACATCATTTAACTTTCTCACTAACGTTAGATTCCTTGGCCTATGAACAGACTGAGTGCAGTCCTGAGAAATTTTACACAAATATGAAAACTTCTTAAGAGTTCAAAATGTAGGTCTTGAAACAGCAACAGTGTCTCGTGTGTGCTGCAGCCATGGAGAGCATTATTAGGGTCACTCAACAAGAGACAACATTAGTACTGTACTACAGTACAAGCCCCTCAGTCTGCCTCTCACCTGTAGGGTCTGTCAGGATTTTCCTTATTACTGTGTTTATGTACATTTGTTGTTGAAGTCATGCATGTAATCACATTTTGCCATTAAATCCAGAATATGTATTTACTCTAGGATCAAGCGGTGTGTGGATAGCCACTGGTGGCCAGCTACTCAGACGCTGAAGAATTTCTTAACGAGTGTCTCAAGACTTCCAAGAAAACTTGTTTAAGGAAGGCCTGAGTATTTAATGCTTAACCTCAAGAAGATCAAACCAAGAAGAGGCACCTCATACCTGTCTATCGTGATAGGAATGCACGTATGTACATCTTTTCACCTCTCTTCTGACAGTCGGACACTCCTCCTCCTTCCCATCTTCCTTCATTCCTTCCTTTCCAGAGTCCATGTCATCAAGCATCACTTGTGAAGGCTTTCAGTTTATTTCACTCTATCTGTCCATCTACCCATTCACCAGAGAGCTGGCCATTTCTTGGATAAGTGTCTTAGCCTTGCTTTGAATAGGATCAAAGATACCTCCCTAAATCTCCTTGAGTCACCCTAGGTGGAAGCTTAGACCACAGGTTCCTGTACCAAATACCTGGATGACCATGTTTAGTGTAATGAAGAAGTTGGCCTTGGAGTGGTGTGTTAAGGTCATTTGGGACTTGCTGTAACCCCTCTGTTCAACAGTAAGTACACTGAAAGTGTCCAATCCAGGGAGCTATAAAAAGTACTGGTGGTCTGTCCTAGCCAGTGATAAAGAAGTCTCATAAAGTGACTGACCAGGGATGTTGAGGAAATGAATATGAATTTCTGTGGGAGGATTCAAGATCATATGGTGCTCAAGAATATTAACATTAAAAGAGATATTTCACTGCTGGCCTGTGAAAACAAATTTGTACCAAGCAAGTTTGTCAACATCTACCAACCCCCCTCCCTGACAGGTCCCTCCCAAGGTCATTTCTCAACAGGAAAGGGTTAATCAACACCTACTTGACCAACAGACCCTGTGGGTGGCTGGTTTGATTTTATGTCCTTTTTCACTCAGTACACTGTTCAAATTTCAACTCTGTAATTAGCAAAACTCCTAATGTTTGTCTGGGTAAATATTGCTGATGATCTCCAAGTGCCAATGTATGCTTTTATTTTCTTAGGATCGTCTTACAACTGACAGCTAATTATCAATTGTTCTTAATCATGCTTCAACAAGGATGTGTCAGTGTTTCTTTGTGGATTTACGTTTGTACCAGCATTCTTGAACAGAAGTACACCTTGGTGTCAGCTGTCAACTCTGGAGGTCTGGAGTGGTTGGGTTTCAGGTCTGTACTATGATGCCTGATGACATCATGAGCAGACAGGAAGTCCTGCCCTCAGAGTTGTACAGGTGTGAGATGATACCACAAATCGCTAATGTCTTAAACAAATAAACATCCGTCCACGTGCAACAATGGTGCCATAGACTGCAGATGAAGTCCATGCCAAGTTTGCATTTATTCAAGTCCATCCAAATATCTTTGCATAATGAATCCTCGCATAATATTTCCAGTACATATTAAATATTTCAGTTTGTATCCATTTGATGATTTCTCATGGCAGACATTGTTGCCTTAAAAGTATGACACTTTGTGATACTAATGATCCTCATAGATATTTGAAGAAAGTGCTGCAAGATTCTTAGTATACATAGATTGACAATAAAATTCTTCATGAAGGTTTTTGTGAATAGCTTATCTATTTGGACTGGGGGTTGACTTGGTGCAGAGTCAGAGAATGGTCCTGTTGGCTGTTCACTGCAGCCTCTGCTCCTGGTGACAGAGAAGGGCAGACCTTATGTAGGAACAGGACTGTCAGTCTGCCACCAAGTTAGTCCTCATGTCCAGTTTTGTTTTGTTTCATACTTTGGGAAAATATCTGAAACCTTTATGAAAATGTGAAATTATCAATTCTTAATCAAATATACAGAAAAGTTTTATACATAAATATTTTCAAAAGATAGTGATAGATAATTCTTTAACAATCCACACTCAATTGGCTGATTTTTTATATAAAAAAAACAACTTTTTAGCCCGTCCTTAAACAGATAGAATGAATAAGTGAACTTTATTGCTGGACAGTTGTACATGGTGAATATGTATATGCAAAAGAATCTACCCCCACCCCACCCTGACCATTGGAGACACCATGTGAGACAGTTGCCATGCAACTGTGATGGTCAGATTTGAAGATCATTACCCATAGTCCTGCAGGGTGAGAGGCATCTGTCTGCACTGCGCTGCTCCAGGGAGCCCTGCAGCCATTAATAAAGGTCATGACCTGGGCAGAGGTTCCTTGAAGGTCAGCCAACAATCCCTGCCTTCCCTAAGTTATTTCACAGTCTGATGGGCAGATAGAGGGCAGTGGTGGAGCCCAAATGGGCGTTATTGGCCACCAGTTGCTCCCTGCCTTGAAAAATTGGATAGGAGATAAGGATTCCTGGTCATTTTTCACCTTTGAAGACAAGGGCATTTTCACCTTGATGGCTGAGAAAACCATGTCAAAACATAGATAGGTGTGTATTGCTAAAGTAGCTGTAACAAACTAGCAGCAACCAAGTTCAGTACCTGAAATAGTAAATTAATGAAGAAAATATCATCTGAAAAGGGAAGACAGCCTTTACAATTGTATGAAAACGTTTACATACAGCGAATCAAACTGAAATGAAAGTAAAGTTTATAGGCAATGTCATTGTTCAACAGCAACAAAGAGAGAAGTTGGTGTGTAAACAATAATTGATCAAATGCCTGGAAAAGACTCTTAACATTCAGATTCTTGAGATCCTTTAAGGTGGTTCAAGAATCATTTGCTGGAGTGAACGGCCCACCTCTGAGCTCTCCATTTTCAAAGCAGTCTTTTTATCATGATTAATGCCTTCTTAAGCATGGATTATTCTTTTCTTTAAAATGTTGACTTTGTGAAACATAATGCATCTCAAGGTCATTCATCACCCTGTTGAAAAATGTCTTGTAAAATTTCTTTTCAGTCTGGATTAATCCTTAAGTTGTCCACAGTATCTCTCACATCTTAAGACTACTCCACACTGTCTCGTTTCAGTACACACAAAACACATGATCAAAGACGCACTGGCGAGATTCCAACACATTAAGACTCCTTGAGGCCTCTTAAGCCATATTGAGATGTCTTGAAAGAATCCTAACAGGCGTGCGGCACAGGGCAGTTGTACACGGCTTTGGTCGGGTTGCTGATCAAAGGGCTGTGTACAGCTGCCATGACCTTCAAGACATCTTAGCCAGTCCTCCAAGAGGTGGCAAAGGATCTTGACAGGGTGCTACTCACTCTTGGCTTGGTATGTAAGTATAACACAGCAGGACAACGCACTGAGACCTCTACAAGCAGCTCTGCAGTGTGTGTGCTGTCTGCACTCCAGGAGGCATGTTTGGCCCCCAGATATATGCACATGAACATCACCTTTGACTGGCTTATTTTGGCAAGAGTGTTGATGTGTTGAGATTAGGGCAGAGTTCTGCACACATGCTATTCATTATACCTACTTATCTTCAAGTTCATCAGTTGACTGACACAAGAACCTTTCATAACAGTTAATGCAGTAGGATATATAGTAACTTTGAAAGTTTTGTGTTTCTAACTGTTGTTTTCTTTTGGTGCACTGTCCCTTCAAGATTTTTGACCTGACTACAATGACAACTTGCTCAAGCTTCATACAAGTTCAGCTGTCTGATAAAACAGTTGAACTCTTTCCAAGAATTCCCTGTCCTGTAGTGACCTAAACCTGGCCTAATATAATGGTAATGCCCAGGTGACCACTCTAATCTCTTTTCACCTTGTCTAAATGTGTACAGAAGGAGGGATATGCACTCCAGGACCCACGCATGACCTGTGACCCCAACAGCAAACCCTTGGAATGCCCTTTCTGACACGTCACCTTGACCTACCTTCAAGACACACCTGCAAGGCAAGAAGTAAGTAAGACCTAGCCTCCTTTTTGGAGTTAGCTAAACTTTCATTCAACACAAGCAAATTGCCTCGAATACCTAGCCTCCTTGTAGCCTCCTTCACCGGCCTCTCTGGGAAGCTTGGCAATTTTTTTTAAAGAGAACAATCAACTGTCGATTCGCGATTTTTAACCGGGAATATGCCGGGAAAGGAATATATGCCGGGAAAGGAATATATACCGGAAAGCTTGTAGGGCTAGGCGAAATTGGCTTCCCAGTAGGCCTGCTAATCTTCGGTATCTACAAAGCCCTATTAAAAAACACTTATCACTATTTGGTATGGATGTGCGAACTTCCCGTCATAAACGCGTCCAGCACTGGCAGCCCGGCACACACCCCGTTGCGCGATGACCCGTAACTTTGTAACGGTCGTCGGGTCACGCATTTCAAAACACGGCTCATTTGAAAACGAGTACTTACCGTAGAAAAACTCCGCTGAAACTTCCCATCATGTACGAAAGAGCTTCCCCGAGTTGAGGGAAGGACTATCCCTGGCCATTGCTGCGGTCTGCGAAGGCAATGATTGTTTTGTTGGCCTTGCTACAAGCCAAGGCAAGTCGCTCTGCTATCAGATTTTGCCGTCGATTGCCAGAGAACTCACCATGGTCATCGTCATCTCGCCACTTCATGCCCTTGTTGCTGATCAGGCAAGGCTTGTTTGCACTACGTGTGGGAAATCGTTTTTTGTATTTTTCGAGATCGAGCGACCGTCTTTTTACGGCGCTCGCCCCCCTCCCCATTCAGATTGCCGGTCGGATCATCGATGGTGTATGAAAGTATGTTTTAAACCCACTGGAAAAAATGTTTTACACTGATCTGAAATGTAAGTTTTGCACGTGTATCAATTATTCAAACTGTTGTATCAATTATTGTAACTCTGGAAGTGACAAAGGCAGGGAGCGTGTGCACGGTTTCCGGTAACGTTACGTAGGTTTGTGGCACGCTTCGGGGTGGCCGTGCACTATTAACGTTGAAGTGTGAATTACTTCTCGCGGCAGTGTGAATAACTTCTCGCGAATACATTAATTGGCCGTCTGAAAGGCATTCCTAATCATTATTGCGTTTGTAGATACCGAAGAGTAGCAGGCCTACTGGGAAGCCAATTTCGCCTAGCCCTACAAGCTTTCCGGTATATATTCCTTTCCCGGCATATATTCCTTTCCCGGCATATTCCCGGTTAAAAATCGGGAATCGACCTACCGCCCCCCCCCCCCCCTCCAAAAAAAATTGCCAAGCTTCCCAGAGAGGCCGGTGAAGGAGGCTAGCCTCCTTGTGTCATACATCTCAACAGATTCATGCCTCATCACAAAAAGAACAATCAACTGTCAGTGCAGTTCAATAATGAGTTCGCCACTCTGTGAGAAGAAGAGTTTAAGAGTTATGAAAGTATCTCAGGGTTCAGTTCTGAACATCCCAAGTCCTGTCACATTCTAGATGCTGAAAATCATAATGAAGCTGTGTTGATTGTGATGACACATTATCTACAATAGTACGTTATC